>NC_086377.1:83858957-84164000 GCF_036588685.1 Mytilus trossulus | reverse complement strand
AATGTTCTTACATGACAATTTCATGAGCAATTAGGCCAGTTTGATTTCAGATTTTTATGAAAGTTCTTGGATGTTTCATCATGTTCATCACAACTATTTATAGGTTACTGTACAGCTTTCAACAATGAGTAAAACCCTTTATCATTTGCATTTATACATACAATTACATTTTTACATGAGTTATGCTACCGTGAATACTCAAATTAACAAATAATGACAGACAGCAACTTAAAAAGGACAACATAAGCTTTAGCTCAAGCATGTTGAGAGACTGGCACATAAAATGTGACATAGTAAATATAAAAAGATGTGGTATGATTGCCAATGCGACAATAGTCATGTGATAGTAAACCTGTTTTTGAGAGTTTTTCTGTGAAATTAACATATATCATGTATATCAGATGAAGAAAGGGCATATGATCTACATGTACATACAAAATTAACATGGTTTCATTGCTAATGAGACAACTCTCCCTAACACGGGCAAGCAACTAAATGATGTAAAAATAAAAAAAATAAAGGTCAGTGTTAGGCCTACAACTACGAGCAAATTTTATACAACATAGTCAGTTAGCTGAAATGCTCGGCCTTGAAAATTGTACTGCCTTTAACAATTGAGGGTGTTGCAGTACAACATTCAATAAAAAGAAACCAGAAAAAAAAATCAACCTTGAGAAATCCTTAGAAAATTATGTAAATAATGACAAATATAACATGCAGTGGTGAATACAGGTTCAAAGTTTGAGATGCAGGTTGTTCAATAGAAGGTGGTACCATGTACTTTTAAGTCTAATGTTACGGTAAGTTTCATGTACATTCACCAGCTAAATTTAGGATTTTTATATTCTTGTAACATACATTGTATTTAAAAGAATCTACTATATGGTAAAGGGTGTCGGTCAACATGAATGACATGTAGATATCAATGAATACCAGCAATTGACAAAGTTCAAACTCAGTCATGTATGTAGACAATGCAGAAAAAATAAAAAAAATATATATATTAATAGCTCAATCAAACTTGATTGGTGTAAAACACACAAAACATGCACAAGGACTCATAAAGAAATATTTAAAGAAGTTAAACATATATAAAGCAACAATCTGGTACATGTACTAAACATGAATCCAAGTAAAAGTTGAACTTGAAGTATGTTCCATTAGACTGTATTTGGGCAGAAAACATACTTTCAGTGGTGGTAAATATACAGATACATTGTTCATGTAATCATAAAATATTGCCATTTCCATTATCACAATAAGACACAGATGAGACTTCTATCATTGTCTTTGCTTATTTATTTTTCTTCCGTAAAGTTCCATACCACATATTGCCTATTGTAAACCACTCAAACACTACATGTACAGTACTGAAAATTCAGAAATAATTGAATGTGAATAATGTGACTAGGTAAATATTGCAATAATAAGAACTTGCATTCTTAAACATTTGTAACTGAAACATGCACATTTATGAGGAATTATTAGAAATCTCAATAAATAAATATTTTTTAGTGAAATTGAGAATGAAATTAGGGGAATATGCATGTCAATACGACAACCCAACCAAAGAGCAAATAACAGCTAAGACATCCATTCTTGAATAATTGCAATAATAAATGATCATATACTGGAAATAGCGTATTAGATGAATGCAAAACTTTCAGTACTAGTATTTACAGTTTTAAAAAAAATTGCTGGGTATCCTGATTGTACATGTTTTATAAACATGATAAACTGATTTTATTTTAAGTTTATCCACATTTTTTAAAGAGGGGCAGAGTCAACAAGAAACATGTAACAGTGGCGGATCCAGAAATTTTCATAAGTAGGGGCCCACTGACTGACCTAAGAGGGGGCCAGCACCAGTCACGCTTCAGTGATTCCATATATAAGCAACCAAATTCCCCCCCTAGATCCGCCTATGTGTAAGCAATACATAGTCACACAAAAGACTTTAATGCAATTTGTCTTGTATATCAAATAAGGAGATGTAGTATAATTGCCATTGAGACAACTATCCACCAATCGCATGTTCTAATGAAATAGCTATATAATTAAGTAATTACACTATAGGAAAATACCTCCTTTGACAATGAAAAAATTCATACTGAATAGTGTCAATAGTGGACTAAATATGGATTGGACAAACAAAAATCAATTGAGAAACTTGACAGTCTAATGTATAAAAAACAGATACATGTATGTCAACAGACATGAACCAAATTAAAGCAAGCCACTGTCCCTTTAAAACTGTAAAACACCAACACAAAATATTTGTTTTGGTCACAAAATGAAATGTGATGTTTGATATATGTACATAAAATACATGATGGATGAAATGTAATTGCATGCCAGTACTGACTGGGACATCAATTTTGGAAATGAATATCCTTGTCTAGTAAGTTGGAACCCAGTCCCCTTTACTCTGGGTTGGGACCCCCCTTTCTTTTTTAAATGGCTGGATCCGCCCCTGACATATATATATATAGAACTCAGACAACCAACATATACACCATAAGACTACTTTTTTAAGTTTAAGCGATTAAATTTGCATAGAGATTGTATTACAAATTATTTATGAAGGTGGATCTGCACTTTTGTCAGTCTCTTTTTCCAGGAAAATTCGACATTCTACATACAGTTGAAACCGGAAGAAGTGCGTCAAACACGCACAACTTGTTTTACTATCGTCGGTTACTAAAAAGGTCAAATGATTTCAACGGATATTGTCAATAAGATCAATTTATGTTGAGGTTTAATAATGTAAATACTCCAGCATCGTCAACTGTAACAGAGTTGCGGTTCTTTGATGATTTTGTTCGAGTCGTCAGTGCGCTTGAATGACATATGACAATTTATCGAAACCATAGAAACGAAATCTAAATTCACAAAAAGCGGGTTGCCAGAGACGATATTTCTCAAAAAAGTCAACTGAAATAGAAAGCTATAGTTATAACCTAATAGAAAAGTGCTGCGCGCTTAATGAATATGAAACTGTAATCAAATTAAGAACGAAACTGTGTACAAATTTAACGTTATATGCTGCCGGGCAAACTAAAAATATTATTCTAATTTAATATGTTCACTTTTGGAAAATCGCGCAGCACTTTTAAGCAACGGGAAAGCACAGGGATTCGTTTAAAAAAAAGTTTGTTGATTTTTATTCAGTGTAGTAACCCGCTTTTTGCCAATTTGATTAAGGCATGTTACCCCTGTGGAAGTCACGTGACCTAGGCGATCATGACCAAAATTTCGGTTTACTGAATCCTTACTACATGAATATATAAATTCAACAACTAAGATTTATGAATTGTTGATAAAACAATTTTATTCTTGAAATATCATATTTTGCCCCTTTTTATGTTTAAAAGTGCCTTAACCTACCTGCGTTAATCACAATCCAAATTTAGAGCTGAATCCAGCTTGAATGTTGTGTCCATACTTGCCCCAACCGTTCAGGGTTCAACCTCTGCGGTCGTATAAAGCTACGCCCTGCGGAGCATCTGGTTAATGTTGCATTTTGTAAACTGTTGTTTATTTCTTGGTCGCATATTTTTGCATAGCTTAAGCTTATGAGTTTGCAGATAACATTGGTATCTTTCACCTCGGTTCTGATTTTGTGAATGGTTGGACTGTCAGACTCGCAGTGTTGATGTCGCTTTGACTTTATTGCGCAATGAATAAAAACAAGAACATGTGTGTTGTTTTTTTTACCTTGTGGGTAGTAGAATTTTATGTACTAGTATACATATATACAAGTAGAAGATACAATTAAAACAAAAATAGTGCTACAATAATCACATCAACAACAAACACAACGGTATCATAACATATTTAATTTGTAAATTACAAAGTCACTCGGTATTTAAAATAAAACAGTTGTGTTAATGCAAAAAGTTTGAAGGCAAAATGTATAATCATTGAAAAAGATTGACAAATTTAGGACAAATCAGGCTTAGGATTTTACATACACGTTTGAGGTGATTGAGTAGTAGGAGAAAATTATCAAGCATTGGACTATCATTGTTGCAAAAATCTAATCACTATTAAATATTATAGAGTATATAAACATGTTCACATAACATCAATAGAAATAGTTCATAATGGAATTAAGGAATAAGTGGAAGAACATAAAATAACTATGAAACACTGTCTCAGGTACAGGTAAGGGTATGGTTGAATGCCCACAGTATGTTTAACCCCGCCACATTCCCAAGTCAGGAGTCTTTAGTTCAGTGGTTGTCGTTGGTTTAAGTCTGTCATATTTGTTTTTCATAAATTGTTTTGTCATAAATTAGGTCGTTAGTTTTCTCAATTGAGTTGTTTCATATTTGTCATGTTGGGGCCTTTTATAGCCGACTTTACGGTATGGGTTTTTCTCACTGTTGAAGCCCGTACAGTTGCCTATATTTGCTTACCTCCACTTTATTTGAACTTTGGTGGATATATATAGTTGTCTCATTTGCAATAATATCCTATCTCCTTATTTTTACATACACAAATTTTGATATTGGCGATGAAAGGAAAAGGGGGTTAAATTTTGTAAAACTGACAATGAATATTGAAATTCCAATTTTACACACTCGACTCCTTAAAATTATTAAAGTGGCTTGTGGGTACGAAAATTTCAGCAAAAAAATAAACCTTTATTGTTTCATTACAAATTTTATTTATTACACTACTAGTTATTACTTTATGATATGGTACAAAAATCAACCCCAAAAAAATATTCGTTTGGCCCCATATGACTTTTTAAATGTTTATATCATTGAAAAAGCTCCAAATTATCTCCCTTTGGTGCAAAAATGCCTTTTTTTGGCATTAAATTTGAAATATCTTTTTTAACTCATCAGTGACCTATATTTTTTGTTAATGTTTTCAAATAAGCTGTACATAAACTAAATAATTGTAAAATTTAAGCGATTTCTGTAATTAGGTTATTTTTTTATTTCGATATTACCTCTATTTCTCCTGTTAGTTCAACAGAAAAAAGGACATTAACAAAAATGTATGCTTCTTTCAGAGGCAAATTGTGAGCTTAAATGAACGGTGACCCCATTTTTTTTATTTCATTTTTCTTTTAAGTATATGATAAAGTTCATTTATGAAAAAATATAGCGAAATCCTATATTAGAATAAAAATTGATTTATACCCAGGAGCCCCCTTAACAGACGTACAACATAAAAAAACTCATAAAAGATTCCAGGCTTATCATTGTGAGCGTCATTGTATTTTTTGTTTACAAAACAGTAAAATATCAGAAAAACAAGGAAAATTCAAAACGAAAAATTCCTTTATCAAATGACAAAATCTAAATCTCAAACTCATCAAACGAATAGGAAGTCATATTCCTGACTTGTTTCAGGCATTTCCTTATGTAGAAAATGGTGAGGTAAACCTGGTTTTATAGCTAGCTTAACCTCTAACTTGTATGACAGTCGCATAAAATTCCATTATATTCACAACAATGTGTGAACAAAACAAACAGAAAAGATTTAAATGTCAAACATAGAGGTACAGCAGTCAACATTGTGTTATAATCTTAATATCTATAAAACAAAAAGACAAATATGTCAACAAGGAAAAACAAAATGACATACAGACCAAAGCACATAGGCAAAAATATACAAGAATACAAAAATAACCATAGTACAATAACACAATGGCGGGATGTTTAAGTACTGAGCCACATCAAAAGATCCCAAAAGGGTATAACCAAAAAAGGCTGAACAGTAAAAGTAATTTACAAAGAGAAATAAAAGAACACCACAACACGTAATTAGGATGATAAACAACGTCAGTGACTAAAATCTATACTTCCAGACCATCATGTATTATTTATGCAGTGGAATATGTATCAACAAGGTCTTGGTATCTTCTAAAGAACTTGAGCAAAAGACTCATCAGTGACGATCGAAAAAGAATCTTAAAAAGGCAAATCAAGCAAGAAATTGTATAGCATTGCGCTAAAACACCCCCAAACAACACATGGTGCAGATAGCCTGACTTGAAAGAGGCCAAACATTTGCTTGGTAGTAGGTTTTCAAATGTTTTTTCTGATCTGTTTGGATTTAAAATCCATTTTTCTGATGGATGAAAGATAAGTTCATTTGACAGAACAGATGTGTCAAAAACATTCTTTGTGAAATACCATGTTATGTTAGCAACAACTATATTTACATAATAAGAGCATATCGTTGTGAAATACCATGTTATGTTAGCAACAACTATATTTACATAATAAGAGCATATCGTTGTGAAATACCATGTTATGTTAGCAACAACTATATTTACATAATAAGAGTATATCGTTGTGAAATACCATGTTATGTTAGCAACAACTATATTTACATAAAAAGAGCATTTCGTTGTGAAATACCATGTTATGTGAGCAACAATTATATTTACATAATAAGAGCATTTCGTTGTGAAATACCATGTTATGTTAGCAACAACTATATTTACATAATAAGAGCATATCGTTGTGAAATACCATATTATGTTAGCAACAACTATATTTACATAATAAGAGCATATCATTGTGAAATACCATGTTATGTTAGCAACAATTATATTTACATAATAAGAACATATCATTGCATTTTTGTTCAAAACTATGTTTATGAAGAGGCATTTTTATTTACAAATGTACATATAAAAGTAGCTGTTTGATAAACAAAATATACAACAAGTTAATGTCAAAAAATTCAGAAACACCTTAAGGACAAGATTCGGTCACTGAATTAGTTATTTCATATGTGCATACTTTATTATTCATTAGACTTTAAACTTAGAGATAAATTGACTATTAAGGTAACATTGAACAGCTTTAAGAGATTAACATACACAATTATGACTGAAAAGAAATTGATAATAACCTAAATGCAGCTATGTAGGTTATTCAATATTTATCAAAATAGTACATATAGTATATTGTATAAAGTTATGACATTTCCTTTAGGTTGCACTTTGTAAAAACAGCTGTTTCACAAACCACGCCTCTTTTGGGATATATACTATTGATAGATGTTTTGTTTACCTACTGGTTCCCAGATATGATATCTATGTTTCATCTCAAAGAGACACATCTTGGGAACTTTACCAGTATGAATACACATGGATAGCGGCCAAATTAAATTCTGAGAAGGACCAAATGTTAAGTGAGAGGAAGTACATAATTTTAGTATACATGTAGGTTTAAATTCTTGGAAGTTTGAGGCATATAAATGTTGAAAATATACCGCACAGCCATATGTTTTGAACTTTGAAAAATCAGAAGTGCATATGAACTTTCCAATTACTGGTTCCAAATAATTATATTAAGATACATTAAAATTATTTTATATGAATATAAAATATGTCATGACTGCTTCATAATTAACATATCTGTTATGGAACGAACACTCGTAGGGGGATTTGTGTTTACAGGAATGAATACTCGTAAAAGGGGTACATATTTTATGTTTTTCCTTGCCAAGCATGACACTCACACATGACATATGTTTAATATAAATATTGTTATCAATAATATATTGTTATTCATTCACTTTGAATGTTTAAGTGACCAAATCATTGATCATAGGATTGACAATACCTCCTTCTATTCATTGTTTACATGTGTTTGTCTTAGCGGTTTAAGTGACCAAATCATTGAACATTGGATTGACAATACCTTCTTCTATTTATTGTTTACATGTGTGTGTCTTAGCTGTCTTTAACTTGTTGTATAAAGTTTTTCTTTTATTTTGAGCGTTTATGAAAGGTTGCCATATCTGTGCTAGTAACTTCTGTCTTCTCTATTTGATCTGCTAGATCTGCATAAATTGAGTCTTGTCGTAGGGCTTTGAGAAATTCATTAAATCCCTGTTCATTTTTACGCAACAGCATGTCCATTAAATTCCTGTTCTTTTCCTGTGGGGTTTTACCAGATTCTATCTTCTTCCCATCATCAACTGACAATACCTCTTTTGATATTAGATGATCTACTATGTTCTCGTGTTGTATATCAGTGATGACCTTGAGGTAGTTCTTTTGTAGACGAACTTTATATAATGGAAAATTCCAAACTGATAAGCCTACAAAATACAAAAATATTTTTTTCTTAAGATAGTGCTATTGACCTTTTATGACTAAAGACGAGGTTAAATTCAGATAAGCGATTTGGACCACATGAAATTTATAACGTGTTTTCATTTTTTTTTTACATCACTTGGTCGATACCTCTGCTGGTGAATCTCGGTCTATTTCTGTAATTTATTCTTACATACTTTTGATTTTTTAACCCTGTATGCGTACATTGCCTATGAAAATTTTAAAATTGTTTGTATGCACATTGAACGACAAATTTATGTGACGTATATAATTTTTCTGACGTCGGACACTCAAGTAGATCCATGTGTTCGTGGATAGGTTTTTGTGTCCTGTTAAATTGTTCCTTTTAAAAGTTTTGGATTCTCATAAATTCTATGTATAACTTTTGGACTAGTTTGATTTCTGTAATTTATTCTTACATACTTTTGATTTTTTAACCCTGTCTGCGCTCATTGCCTATGTAAAATTTAAAATTGTTTATAATCCAGGTACTTTTGATAACTATTGTATTCACATTGAACGACAAATGTATGTGACGTATATAATTTTTCTGACGTCAGACACTCAAATCAATCCATGTGTTCGTAGATAGTAGATGTTGTTGTGTCCTGTTAAATTGTTATACGATGATGACTGATGTTCCCATATTTTGACTATTTTATTGATTGTGACTGTTTATTTAACGCATCATGTAAATGTAACGGAATTTGATGAGACTGTAATTAAAGTGAGAGGGTTAGCGCTATAGAACCAGGTTTAATCAACCATTTTCTACATTTGAAAATGCCTGTACCAAGTCAGGAATATGACAGTTCTTGTCCATTCGTTTTTGATGCGTTTTGTTTTTTGATTTTGCCATGTGATTATGGACTTTCCAAATTGATTTTCCTCTGAGTTCAGTATTTTTGTGATTTTACTTTTTTTTATATGTCTCCTAGAGTATCATTAGCTTAGTATTAAGTACTTTGCGACTCACATGATTTAAAACAAACCCTTCTTAAAATTACCATTTATAAATTTTAAAATTATGCAGAAACTAAGGTTTCAACTCATTCGGGCAAAGTTGGCATTGGATGGATTTGGCCATTTTTAGTACTTTTCAGGTGTGTAGCCCTTCTACTGTTTTGGTTTTATTCACCCTTTTCTTAAATCAAATGTCTCATGAATAAATTGAATACCCACATAGAATGTAGTATTGATAGATCTTAAATTTCTTCAAACAAATTGAGATGTATGCTCTGAATTTATCAAACACATATGATAAGCGTTTGGCATTTTAAACAGAGCTGGTAAACATGGTAAACATACACATTCACAATTTATAGTTAATTGCCAATTTGTTTGTTATTCTATTTTCTCTCACTTTGATTTTTTTTTATAGTTGACCAAAACTAATGCCTTTGCATTATATATGTCCACTATTCTTTTCTACAGTTGGATCTAAGAAGCGAAATTCATCTGAGGTCATATTTGCCTGATTCGTAACAGGTACTTAATGAACTGTGACTTCATTATAACTGTAGAAAAGAATCTTGATCTCAATGTCTGAGATCATAATTACTCAATGGTACAATGTCTAAGATCATAGTTACTTAACACAAACTGAAATTCGTCCTGAAAGACTCATCATATATACCAGTGACCTACTTTGGTATGCAAGAAAAGTATTATACTTATGATAATTTAAATACGACGCAATTAATCTGGTAGACAGTCTTTAGAATCAAATACATTATATCTATTTTGAATGAATATATAACAAGATTTAAAAATGATTTCAGTAAAAATCCTTCTTTCTTTGTGTTTATAATAAACCCTTCAGATATACCTTCATTTTCTGCCGATGCTGATGTTGGACTTGGACTGGACTCACATTTCAAATCATTAGCGATATCTTCGTATCCATAAATACGTAATCCATCAACAAACACACTGTAAGCAGGTTCTCTCCTTTTAATTACAATATCCAGCAATGCTTTGTTCTGATCATCATGTCGAGGATAATGTTCAATATCACGTCTGTCGTCTGCTGATATCACCAGATGTGTCATCATATGATCTAAAATTGGACTGATTTGTATGTCCTGTATGATTCTGTCTGCATTATCTCTGAGTTTATCTGTAATTGTAGTAATAAAAAAAATCGTTTAGGATGTAAGTTGACTTAAAATATCAAAATGATTATATATTTTGTATTCAGTTAGCATACTGCATTTACTGATTTCTTTTCAAAATATGTATTGTCAAGCAAACGAAAAGTCTGAACTTTAGTTCACGTTTTGAAATTGCACGCATACACAATATGGAATATAAAAATTGAGCACAGCTCAAACTCTCAAGACAGTATCTAATTCTATGTAAGAACCTTCAACTTTAGCTCACAGATATGATATTCCTGTATAAGAAGCAAACTCCCGAAAATGTACATAGATATATAAAGTGATATTCACAGTAAAATATATATGTTATGTCAAGTTTTCCTAAAGTGTTCAGGTCTCGACAATAACGCTTGTCCGATTGTCCGGTACCAGAGGGAAAAAGTCGGACAAGTAAAAGCTGTATCAAGGGTTGTCCGTCGGGACAAGTTCAATTATTCTGCAGAAAATAAATGTAATCCAACTTTGATGAACAAAGTAATTATAAACAAAAAACAAGAACACAAACATTAATTTGACATGTTTCTGTATTCTGTTTATTCAAATGCAAAACCGTTTTCTTCAACATGTTAACATGCACTCAATAATTTTTAGCTGGTTCTTTATCAGGTATGTTTTAAAAGGTGAAAGGTATACTATTCTCGGAAACCAGTCTTACTGATCGGAATCAATGATGCACTTTGTAGATAAGGTAACTGTTCAGGACAGTTCGTCACCTCAACAGGTTTAGCTCCAAGTTTAATAGACAGTTTGGCACCGTAGGAGACATATTTAGTAGACATGATTGATAGACAGTTTGGCAAGGCAGGAGACATTTCGGGACCAAGACAAATCAGTACCTCATTTTGATACCTTATTCTGTTCCTTATAATAAATACCATACCGGTATTTTTTTCACAAAAATATTTTTTTTTATTTACCATAAAATTCACAAAATCATATTTGATCATTAGCAATCAGACCTTATCTTCTTCTTTTTATTGATTGCATTTGAATTATTTTTTTCAACTTTAAAAAAACAGGATACAAATCCAATGAGTTTACAGGCCTATTAGATGGTGCCTCATGTGCAGAGTCTGGTGATACTATCATTGATGAAAACTAGAACCTAAGTCCTGTGACATGACTTGATTCAGTTGTACTTGACTCATATTTTTGAAAAGTATTTCAAAAGAAATACATCAAATTCTGTTCTATTGTTTCAATTCGTTTTGTTCCTTTAATCAACTTAAGATGTAAAAAGGTTATTTTTAATAAAAAAAAAATTGGACAAGCACAATTTCATTCGGACAAGTAAGTTTTGGTATGTACTTGTCCTACTGGACAAATTGAAAAAAAAAGTTATTGTAGAGGCCTGGTGTTTATGTCGTAATCAAACTAAATTCATTTGATGTGTATTGATTGATATTTTGTCTCGGGTACATTTTTCTTTAATAATTTGTTAATGTATTTTAACTAGCTTATCAGTACTTTATGCTTATGTGTGTCTGTTAATTGTTTGTTTGCTTTATGTCATAAAGGCAACAGTAGTAAACCGCTGTTCAATAGTCATAAATTGATTAAGTTAAAACAAATCCAGGTCACAAACCAAAACCGAGGGAAACAATGCAACAACAAAAACACTGAAATGCTAAAAAAACAAATGCCTGCATACATAGAAACGGACTATTTGGTATCAATCTGACGAGTTAAGCACAAAGTGCCTTTTATATTTGGTTTGTATATGTTTCTTTTACACAACTGTCACAGGTTAACGACAGGTTAGTTTTCAAGATTGGTTCTAAATATAGAAATAAAAATATCCAAAAAATGTCTGACACATATATATGCATTGAATTGACATAAACCAACACTTAACAAAGGAAACGCAGGTCATAACAAATGAAAAAAATATAGAGTGCATTACTTCACAAGAGTAGTATACCAATACTACTATAACATTTAAATAAAATTAAATTAAAAACCCCAAAAAAAAACCTTAACAACTAGAAGCAAACATATACAAATAGTTTGAAAGAGATTCCTAGATGATTCCAGATGCCACCTGTATTCAAATTGTCTGAAAAGCTACTGAGTTGACTGCAAATGATTTTTTTTAACATAACTGAATGAACCGCAGTGGATATGGCTGAAAATTGACTGGGAGACTGAACATGACGGAATAATCAAATTTCAGCTTAAGATTCATTTACGAATGCTACCTATTCCGTAAATAAAAAGCTACTGAAAAGTTTCCATATCTGTTTTCCGTCGCAGCATATTATTACCTGTAACAATTTCCACAGCTCTTAATGTTTTTGCATCTATGTTCTTCACAACCTCCTCTAAACAACGTACACCTTTTCTTATATTAACCAAAGCTTGTTTAATGACGCGTATTGTAGGTTTTACTGATCTGTCTTTTCTCCAAGTAAATAACACTTCCTTATTTTGGGCTGTCAAATTGGTACTACATTTGTCGATATTTTCTAAATCCGCTATGGACAATCCGAGTTCTGTTCCAAGTTGAAAAACCATTTTTCCAATCTGTGGTGCTAGCTTGTCTAAAATTTCATCTGTAGGGATACAATCTAATATATCGTCTGGAATTCCTATAAGAGAATTGAGATTTAAATAATACATGGAAGTGAATAGTTGTACATGGACTCATGGACATTAGTCTTCAAATGATGTTTTAAACAGTCATTTTATTTTCTAGGACTGGTTTTGGCTGACATGAACAACACGATGGGTGCCTCGTGTGGAGCAGGTTCTGCGTACCATTCTGGGGCACCTTAGATCAAACCCAATGGTTAGTGGGGTTCGTGTCGCTTAGTCTTTAGTTTTCTGTGTTTTGTTTTGTATACTATTGTCATGATTGTGTTTCTGTTTGTCCTTGTCTTTTGTAGCCCTGGCATTGTCAGTTTATTTTCGACTTATGAGTTTGTCCCTCTTGTATCTGTAGCCCCTCATTTTGAAAGGTCTGTTTGTAAAATGCTTATCACAGAATACACAATTATTATCAGTTAACTTTTTAGCTGGCATGATTCAAATCAAACGTTTTTTCTATTTCAAGTATTTGTTGATATGTTTAGAAAATATTACGGAAATAAAGTTCCCTCAGGCAAAATGGACCTTTCAAGGATTTTTCTAGGTCCTTTTTAGTCATACTGCTTCCCTTGTAAACAGCCTCTGAAAATTTACACAAACAGACTAACAAGTGCACACTACCATGTGTTATCTCAGTGAATGACAAGAAAGCAAAAGAGCATACATGATCACTAGCCAAATCATTTGTCTAGTAAGAGTAAGAAAAAACTGATCATAAATTGACAAAAACATCACTTTCAATATTAGATCATGTTTGTGTTTTTCCTAAACACAACAATTAACAAACACAATTCATGTTTATGCTTCTGTCAACTTAATTTCTATGGGAATATGTGCATTACTTGATAACATATGCAGTTTCTATGATTTTAAACTGAATGTAAGACATTTCGTTAATAAGAAGAATGAAAAGACAGACACAGAACTATAGCAAAGCCCACACTACGTTTGACCATGGGTTAATAAAGTCACTGTTAAGCATGATTTCTGTTGACAGTACAGTAAAACAAAAATACTAGATTTCGTTTAAAGTACATGAATATCTTAAGATACAGTTTACTCACTAGATTTTACTTGTTTTCTTCTCCTGACCTGAAAATGAAGCCGTATAAAACTGTATTGTAACTATTTAATATTATTCTTCCGGTGTATCTTAAATGATTGCCGCAATTCAATTCACGAATACGTATCATCAGCATTGTTTTATCATACAGATGTAAAAACATGTGTATAATATCGCCATTGTTTTAGGACCATTTTCGAATAATGTGGAGGTATTTGTTGTATTTTGTTATGTTTACATAATTTGATAAATAGTGTCAAGTATGACTGTTTATTTAAAAAAAAAAGTTATCCAATAATTAAGAAAACAAATAGCACATGTTCATATCTTATATATCTGGGTCATTTCTCCTGCTATGTCGGCAAGGCTTGGGAAATAAACCTGATGCATATTTAATGAAATATTATTAACAGTTATGTAACAAGATATCAATTATTGACAATTCTGTATTTATGTAAGCATTCCAGCGATCTAATTGTGAAATTTAAGTACATATCTTTGATGTAAGCGGCTCTCAAACTTCGATTTTATGTTTTCAAAATCGTAGCTAATTTACTTTTAAGTGACCATTATTGAAAGGGAGATCTGCAAATGCAAAAAACACTTTATCTCTATATAGCTTACCATGCATAATGTGTGTGTTGTTAATTTCATTTCTTGCAAACTTTTATCTAGATCTCCAAAACATATTGAATAATTCTCTTTCAAGTGAATAAGTGTCAACAACTTGACCATCTGTGTATTTCCTGTGTAATTCTTGACAATATCTCTCCAATCTATCTCTTCCATTCCAAGACGAAGTGCTAATTCATGTATCAAGTCTTCCTCACAAGTACTAGAAAGACGAAGCAACTCGGGGTTACTTGGAATTTGATCTAAAGAATATTCACTCAAACCTACAAGTTGTATAAAACGTAAACATTGTAAAAAGATAGTAATAATTATGTAAATGTGATGATACATTACTAGAACACTATTAGTCAATATTAGTAAACATTGTAAAAAGATAGTAATAATTATGTAAATGTGATGATACATTACTAGAACACTATTAGTCAATATTGGCAACAAATATGAATAAACATCCTAACAATATTGGTAAGCAAGCCAACCAACTTTGGACCAACATAGAGTAGTGAAACATGACAAAAACAGTAAAGGTTTATATGCTAGTCAACTCTTATATATATCATGCATATAAACTCATCCTCGATACCAGGATTATTTTGGGATTTACGCCAGACGTGCGTTTCGTCTTCAAAATATTGACTTGCTGTCTCATCAGTAACGCTTGAATAATTGGTGATATTTTTTTGTGTTAATGGAACACAAAGATAGCCGATACACATTTCAATTCCACAAATGTTTAGAACTGGATTATTGTGAATCTTACTAAGGTTTTGTATTTATGTTATCAGCTCACAATATAACTTCAATGCAAATTACATATACTCCTACGCACGGATCCGGAAATTTTTTCACCTAATTTCGGTCATTTTCATACAACTTAAAAGTTGATGCCCCTTTTCAAAAAATGATTGACAAAACCACAATACTGCATGAGACTCATTATGAGTATGCTCATACTTGATCGTCATGTTCGTAGCATCAACAAACTTGTTTCACTGTTGCATCGCATTTACTTCATGATTTGTCCTACCATTTTCCAAAAATCGTTTAAGAGCAATTAAGGGAAGGCAACAGTTTAAAAATAAAATGATTTTAATGACTCAAAACGATAATATTCTCAGTTATCCCTTACGTATCATTTGATTCTGAAGTCAAAATTCAAACCGGATGTACAGTGACAATCCTAAAATGAACAATTCCGGACTCATTTCCGGGATTAGTTTTGTTTATCCAAATGACAGGAAATCATCGGCTTTTTAATATTTTACCTTTAATAGTGTAAGAATATTAATTAAAATAGTTGCACAAGCTTTATTTAGGATGAACTTATTTTAAATTTACAATTTATTGTCTAAATCTGTGGGAGAGAATTTCAAGCATGCGTATTACATAGTAAACAAAGCACGTGTGTGAGAAGTAAAAAAAAAAAAATTCTACGTAAATTAAACAAAGTTTTAATTTAATTTTAAATCATAATTGACAATTGTCTGACCTGTTGAGTAATTAAATAATGAAGCCAGTTGGTATGGAATTTTTATTTCATTATAATAATAGTTTTGAGCTTGTGAATAATTGCCAGGTGTGAATTAAAAACACAGGTAATGAGATTAGCAATCATTAGCCAATAGCTCCCTGAGGCATTAATATAGTTATTAGGAGGGCCCTCAGGATTATAACACTTTATTGAAGTGGCAGTTTAATTACAGGAAGTCGATAACAAAACAAAAATGTGTTCATAATGGCGATTTTGAAAGTCGATCTCAACGAAATGACCGAAATTATTACGGTTGAAAAATAAAATTTGACCTAAATCCCAATTAACAGTTTAGGACATTATAGTTTCAGTTTATGACATGACTGGCAAATATGACCGTTTCCGGACCCTTGCTCCTACGATACATATTTTACTCACGAAGGAATTATGATATTTTTGAGATCTTATAACAGAAAAAGAAATAGTCAATACATTTACCTGGACAACTAGGATCACACTGCATTTGTTCCTGTAAGGAAAAGAAAAACCTTTTATTATCCTACAAGTATTCGTAGCTAACGTAATCCGGCTAACATACCAAGAAATAAAAACATAGAAACTGCTTATAAGTTAAATATTAGTATAATGTTAGACTAGTTTTGATAACTATGCTGAACAAAGTTAATCAAGCCACAATTTGTATGTGCCTGTCCCAAGTCAGGAGCCTGTATTTTCGTTATTGTAATTTGTTGGTGAACATCCTACTAGTTTTTTGTTCTTTGTTTTACATGTTTTATGCATGAATATGTTCGTTAGTTTTCACTTTTGGATTGTTTTACATCTGTCATACCAGGGCCTTTTATAGTTGAATATATGGTATGGGTTTTTCTGATTAGTGAATGCCATACAATAACCTACAGTTGCTACTATGTCATTTGGTCTCTGGTGGAGAGCTTTCTGCTATGTCATTTGGTCTCTGGTGGAGAGCTTTCTACTATGTCATTTGGTCTCTGGTGGAGAGCTTTCTACTATGTCATTTGGTCTCTGGTGGGAGCTTTCTACTATGTCATTTGGTCTCTGGTGGAGAGCTTTCTACATTGTCATTTGGTCTCTGGTGGAGAGCTTTCTGCTATGTCATTTGGTCTCTGGTGGAGAGCTTTCTACTATGACATTTGGTCTCTGGTGGAGAGCTTTCTACTATGTCATTTGGTCTCTGGTGGAGAGCTTTCTACTTTGTCATTTGGTCTCTGGTGGAGAGCTTTCTACTATGTCATTTGGTCTCTGGTGGAGAGATTTCTACTATGTCATTTGGTCTCTGGTGGAGAGCTTTCTACTATGTCATTTGGTCTCTAGTGGAGAGCTTTCTACTATGTCATTTGGTCTCTGGTGGAGAGCTTTCTACTATGTCATTTGGTCTCTGGTGGAGAGCTTTCTACTATGTCATTTGGTCTCTGGTGGAGAGCTTTCTACTACATCTACTATGTCATTTGGTCTCTGGTGGAGAGCTTTCTACTACGTCATTTGGTCTCTAGTGGAGAGCTTTCTGCTATGTCATTTGGTCTCTCGTGGAGAGCTTTCTACTATGTCATTTGGTCTCTAGTGGAGAGCTTTCTACTATGTCATTTGGTCTCTGGTGGAGAGCTTTCTACTATGTCATTTGGTCTCTAGTGGAGAGCTTTCTACTATGTCATTTGGTCTCTTGTGGAGAGCTTTCTACTGTGTCATTTGGTCCCTGGTGGAGAGCTTTCTACTATGTCATTTGGTCTCTGGTGGAGAGCTTTCCCATTGGCACTCATACAACATCGTCTTGTTTTCATATTAATCAAAATATTTGGAATTACAAAGTTACACTAATGAGACTACTACAAATACCTTTATAAGACTTTTTTGGAGGGATTGTATGGTTTGTTGTGCGACCTTTTAATACACTGATTGTGTTGTCCTACCTATTATGACATTTTGAGTAAGTGTAAATTTGCATGGTGGTTGGTGTTGGTATAGCAACTGGTTTCTTTTTGTAGTTCGAAAGATTCTCTCAGTTTTGTGTTTTTACTTCAGTTTGTAAGTTGTAAATGAATTTTCGAGATTTAAACATCATTCTGCTCAATATGTCTGCGCCTAATGTATACTATTCATTACACTGTGTCTGTGAATTGCAGAACATTGATTAGGGGTTTTATCAAATAATTGCTACACTGGCATTGCTGTTAATTATACTCGAAAAAGTTACGAAAAAATAACAGATGGAAAGCTAGAGTTGAAAACAAACGATTGTTATCATACTGATGAATAAAATTGTCCTTGTATCTTTTTTTCTTTTATGTTTCAGCATTAAATTTTGTGATTTGATAGGGGACTTTCCATTCCGAATTTTCCTCGGTATTTTTGTATTTGTTTTTTTGTATTTATTTCTTTATAAAGAAACAAACCAACTATATGATGTCTAAAAATATATGTCTGATGCATCCTAAGAAATTATTCAAAATGAAAATAGTTAAAGTAAAGTACATACCAGTTTCTGATTCCAAACCCTCCAGTTGTGTTTAATGTTTTCACCATGTTCGCAAAGACATTCCTCTGTATCTACAACCATATTTTCTTCTGGAGTAAAACAGTTTAATTTTGAGCAGGAATACTCAGTGTGGAATGGTAACTTGTTGTTGGCTTTACAATGGATAGTTGACTGATAAAATTCGGATATTCTCTCCAAAGTAACAAACAAACAATCCCGGACACTAGTGGCTATATCAGGTATTATCAAACCCTTGGAGCGCTTGTGGACTAGGTGCAATAAGATCTTATTTCCTTCTACACAGACAACAATATCATGCTCTTTATCAAATGATAACCCAACAAACCCCGAAAACATAAGTTTCCGTCCTTGGTATTCTTTTAATGTCCACATACTCAGACATGCACATATTAGACGGTTTGGTAAAGCTGGAGGTATGATGGTTCCTTTGAAAACAAAGGCCAAACTTACAGTCCTCTCTGGTGTACATTCTTGTGTCAAGTAATCTGTATCATTTCTTTGTGTAAGCATACAGGGTACAAAGAAGTTTTCTACTGGTAGACGACTTCCTGTTTTTGTATCATATCTCCGTTGTTCGGATACGATATCTAGATGTATCAGCATATCAAATATGTACTCTTTAAATGGTAAAATCTGACGGAATTCTTCTTGTTCCCAAATCTGGTAGAGGTCTACTTTTTGAATCATTCCATTTTCAGACATCTTTTTGAAGGTTTTCCTTGTTTTATTTTCTTTGGGCCAAAATGCAACATCTATAAAAATTGAATAAAATATGAAATATTATTTATATTATGAGATTATAGCGATCTATAAAAGCTACATGATAAAACTATTGGTATCACTCATTTAGATCATCACTGGAAAACACAATTTATCTTAATATTTCAATTAAATGTCTTTTATATCAGAACACATTTTTTTTTGTCTAGTCTGTTACAGGATTTGGTGATCAAAGTTGAATCATTTCCATTGGAAGAAAATTATCTGAAACAAGGCTTGCATGTGCTGTGAGAAAACTGCTAGATTTCTAATGTCTGCATGGCTTGTACATGTTTTCGGTAAGGGAAACACTAAGAATGATGTATGGCAGTCATCCATGATGACATCTTGTCAGTCAATTACTGTCTTTCATATTTTTATTTTTCAGTTTTAAGCACAATTATTCGGTATAAGGTAGACGTTAATGTTAAATACACTAGATGTGATTTTTTTCTTTGAAATACTGGTTATTTGAAGATTCCCCGTTCAGTTTTGTCTTTATCAGATCAATAAATTTACAGAATTTCATCCTAATGTAAGACTACATCTACAGCGATTTGAGCAAAATGTATTAAAAAAATTAAAACCATGCCACATCATGATAGAATATAATGTGGACAAATTAAAGAACCTTAGTGAGCACCCTCACATACCCCACGTCCCCACATTGTCATTGGATGAAATAAATAAGTGTAAGAAAAACAAATTGTATAAGAAAAATTAATTTCCTGCCAATATGCACATCTAAATAGTATGTCCTTATTATCTACAAAATTTCATGAAATTCTGTTGTGTGGTTTCAGAGGAATTGAGATGATAAACTGCTGCAGAAGTACATTGAAGCAAATAAGTTCAAAGGGGCTAACTCCTAGAAAAAAAATTGAATCGCAATTTCCCGTCGATATGCACAACTACATAGTATGTCCTCATTATTTGAAAAGGTTTGGTGAAATTCTGTTGTGTGGTTTGAGAGGAGTTGCGAGGACAAACTGTTGCAGTGGTACATTAAAGTAAATCTCGCAACCAAGGTGTGCATCAGCTGGTCCCTAAACAATAATGTATGATAGTTAAGTGAAATGAATGTCACACTAACCATGTATACATTTACTTTCTATAAAAAGCCTGATATAAGAGTTTCTGTTTAAATATATAACAACTTAACATTGTCTCAAAACATAATTGTGTTAGTAATCAACTCATAATGAGATAGAACTACTTTCAAGTTTTTTAGGATTGTTCAAATATATTTTATATTTTGAAACCATGTAGTTCTATAGTTATACTAATACCTTTATACTTAATAAATATCAGTTTCAGTTTAAATTGAAAAAACAAAACTAAATAGGGAATGTGTCTATGGGACACAGATGATGCACCAGCTTGCATATTACGGAAAAAGTGACGCAACCCAAATTTGTAAATGATCTGCTTTTTGGTAATAAGCATTATATTTAAGTTTCATAAAATAAACTTAAGTTGGACAACAGAAACGAAAAAAATCCGCATTTTTTCCATTTGTAAAAGGCATAACTCTAGAACGGTAAAAGGGAAGGCACCAATATTCAAACTTGATCTTTGTTTTGTGGTTATAAGCATTTTCATGTTTTTGTATAGAATTCATAAAGTTTGGTTGAAGCAGGGAATTTCTATACTAACGGGACTGGTCACTTATAACGATATGTATACAAATTATCAGACTGATCTCGGCCGTAGCTGATGTCACGTGACTTTATAGCAAATCATTTCACATTTACGAAGGAATTCTTCATAACAATGTATACAAATAAATTATATGGCCGTGTTCACATTGACCTAAATTCGGTGTTGTGTTAGTGTTACTCACACGTAAACTAAACAAAATTGCGTTCCCATTGATAAAACTCAATGTTTACATGTAGTTTAAATCATGTTTTACCTACACACTGTCGATAGTCAATGTAGGCCTTGTGTAGGTTAAGTGTACACAAAACTAGGCATTTGGGACATTATATTGTATTAATTGTATCGTGTATATATTTAAGGAGGAAACTGTTTTTGAGTAAAATAGATATTTTTGATAATTATTAGTTGTCTAAAATTTACAGATTTTTTTTTGTTAAAAAAAATTAACGTACTTTATTAACCCCTAATCAACTCTCAAAGCAGTATCATTGCCGAACCCATAAGGCAACAACCAATTGATTTTCGGGGGGGGGGGACAATTATAGTCGAGTATAAAACATAAAGGCAAGGGGGTGAGGGCGGTGAGCTATGGATTTTGTTTTGGAAACAAAAAAATGTTTCCAGTTTTTGGCCCTGAAAAAAAAATTGTTTGTTTCACCCTCAGCTGCCACTATATATAATGCTACAATTGATTTCGACTTGTCACCAAAATTTGTCCTGAAAAAAATCAATAGCTCACGCCCCCCTCCCTCTCCACAAAAAATGAAGTAAATAGTTGCTGCCTAATTCATTTGAAAAGGTCTTCCCGAATCGACTTGACGTACACAGAAATATTCGCCACTGGTCTTCACTAAAAAAACGATTCACGCATAAATGCATGACTAACAAAAGTGTGAGGTAAATGATATGTTTGTCTAGTATCTTAGTTCCGTTAAATAACACGTAAAATAAATGAAAAAAAACGTTACCCTATTCCTTTACCAAAAAAACAATGTTGGAGAAGAAATACAATTTTAAACGAACAGAAAAAGTAAAAATGTAGTAAACTCTAATATCTCAATCCTTTTTTTCGGCTGTAAGCACGCTGTTGCAGCTAACGTTTTCTAATGCGTTATCGAGACATATCTAATGGCTTTCATAAAGTAGCAACCACTTAACTTTAAAAAAGGGGGAGGGTTATTTTTTTTTATCTGAGTGAGATTTTTTTTTCGCGCGTACGTTTTTATTCCATTTTTTTCGATGCTGGTGATCAAATACTTTTTTTGTAATATTTTACACTATAATGTATGGGGAAACTCTTGATTCAGAATAAAAAAAATTATCATCTGTATGACCATTTTTTTTTATCAAATTGGGGATCGGAATATTTCCATTCCCATCCCCCACCCCCCTTTTGAAGTCAAATGGTTGTTCCCTTATCGCTAGAAAAAAATTCCAAAAATTTTGAATATTCAGTTCTACGTAATGAACATTTAAATGACATATAGTTTACAAGTGGGAACAAATCTTATGTACAGGTAGCTAAACAAGGTGTATAGATGTGAACAAATGTAATGTGAAAACAGTGTACACTACACTAAACTAATTGTAAACATGTTTACTCTACACGGCGCGATTTTATGAAATTTTATACATTTTGTCATTGCAAAATGCTGTTTTTCAAAAGATTTCTCGGATTGTTTTTTAAATATTGATCTTTGAACTTTGAGGAATTTGTTCGTTGAATTTTCAGTGGCCGCCATCTTGTGTGATATGGAAACAATTTTAAACAACTGGGTTGTTCTTCAAAACGATACGTCTAAGTTTAATAATTCATCATTCTTTCAAAATCTTATATTTTTTGTCACCTTAAATCGCTATTAATCAGATTTTATTTATACAACAAATAATAATTATACAATTACAATGTAATGTGAAGTACTCAAATAACTACTAGCATCGTATATCAGAGATACAAAACTAAGTTTATATTTGGGTGGTAGCTTTAAACAGGTGGCTTAATTAGTTATCAGTTAAAATCAATAGAGACGAGCCCCGTTAGTATAGAAAGTCCCTGGTTGAGGCAAACTTAAGTAAGAAAATGGAAACAAAAAATGCAGCAATTTACCCATTTATAAAGGGACATAACTCTAGTATAGTAAAAGTGACGCACACAATTCAAATTTGATCTAAGTATCTGAGTAAACTGCTCGGTTGTCTGCTGCCGTACATCACCAATAAAAAAAAATATTTTCATTCAGAAATTAGTTAAACAAGTGCATGCATTTCACAATTATTAACACTGTGGATAAAAACAGATTGTTTTTTTAGTAATCATATTACATAAAAATTCTCACATACCAACACAACTATTAGTAAAGGATATTATCAAACAGTCTGTCACGCTCTAATAAAAGGTAAACACTTTTTGGATATTGGAACATTTTTACCTGCATTATATATATATATGTAGGACTCAAATCTATGGCAGGTTTCAAATCTATGGCAGGTTCCTAATCTATTGTATATGTGACGTCATGCCATCCCAAATCTATGGCAAGTTTTGTAATTTCCTAATCTATGGCGGATTTATGTTATTTCCAAATCTATGGCAAGTTTTGTGCAAATTGAAAACAATGCAGTACATTTTCGACCAATTACTTGTCTTAAGCAAGTGTAAAGGTACGACAATGGGAGCGTGGCTATAAACATTTTTGAAATATACATTCCATAATGGTCCACCCCAAAAAAAAATCATAAAGGAAAAATGTATATGCCTTGATACAGATTTCAAGATTAAAATGATGTGCTCTGTAAAAAATAAACATTTTTAATCTGTGCATGGTAACTGTTTAACAAATTCATTTAATCAACTAATAAGACCTTTGAAAAACAAGGAGGCGGTTTTTTATAAAAAAAAGAAAAAAAAAGTAACAAATAAAAATAAACAGTTTGAATTTTCAAATAATATTTATTTTAGCGATATCGTTAATACATCTTTTTTTATTTAATGACGATTTAAATCAAATTTGTATCCGGTAATTTTTTATTTCACTTTATAAACTTTGCTAGCCGTAGACAGTAAACTACTACCAAATAGATATAGGAAGATGTGGTATGAGTGCCATTGCAATTTCTAACAGTAAAAAGTAAAATCACAAAAATACTGAACTCAGAGGAAAATCAATACGGAAAGTCCATAATCACATGGCAAAATCAAATAACAAAACGCATCAAAAACGAATAGACAAGCACTGTCATATTCCTGACTTGGTACAGGCATTTTCAAATGTAGAAAATGGTGGATTAAACCTGGTTCTATAGCGCTAACCCTCTCTCTTTAATAACAGTCTCATCAAATTCCGTTATATTTACATGATGCGTTAAACCATTATAGGTCAACGCCTTCAACAAAAGCCTTGACTTACACCGAACAGCAAGCTATAAAGGGCCCCAAAAACTCTTTTTTCTAAAATATGCGGTACTAAAAATAGCGGTGCCATAATTCATCGAGGCATTCGGCCAGTACAGAACATTTTGTCCATCTTCAGGGTTAATATGTCACATCTTCCTTTAAACTACCTGCAAATTGTTGTCAGGGAAATATCTTCATCTTGAATGGGGTTCAAAACTATATGGGTGAATTATGGCGTTATTCAATTGTGACGTTATATGTTACTCTTTCCTCCAGATGTGCCATAGATTTGGAGAAAACAAAAATTTGCCATAAATTTGAGTTCTTTGACGTTTGTAACGTCACATTTGCCATAGATTAGGAATCTGTCATAGATTTGGAACCCGCCATAGATTTGAGTCCTAAATATATTCACTACACAATGAAAAAACATACACACCTGTGATAAAAGATCTCATAACTTCCACCATAAGAAGGGGGTTAATCATTACATTATCTCTCAGCTGGGGGGTATCAAAATAAACAATCTTCCCCAGAGAATGATGAAAATGTAGAAAATCAGTCAACTGCTCAGGAGACAGGACAGACACCTCGCTGATAGCATTTAATTCTTTAACTTCAGCCAATGACATTATTTGTTTTCCTTCTGCCACTAGTTCAGCGATCTCTAGCTCTAGTGGAACACAAGCATTGGGCATTCTTTCACCCCAGCATGGGTGGTCGAATGTAAGTTCTGTTATTGTTTTCTTTAGAACTTCTATTTCTGGGTCGGCTTGATCTTTGGCATTGACAAATATTAAAGGTCGTAGGACCAGATGATGTTTTCCCTCGTGGTCTTTAAACAACTCCTCAATTCCTCTGTTAAGCTCTTCACGTGTGATCTCAATATTCTCCTGTTAAACATAAAAAGTTGATAGAATAATACACTGTAAAGATACTGTATCACACACCTGGTGATTTATATGCATCTTCAATGGTGGAATATTCCACTGCGTACTACATTAAGATTTATCTCAAATTTTTGAATGACATACACCTTCTCTTACAGGTCAATTTTACACTTTTATCCTATTTCTTATACTTTCAAAGATAACAGAATGAAACTGTTATCAGTTGTTAAATATTGCATTCCAAGGGGAATACAATAAAAAGGGTCTTTTGAAAGAAAAACTTGTTATTGATACTTTTGTTCGGTAATTCACTTTACCTACCTAGTAAAGAAACACAAATTAACAAAACAAATCACATTTAATAAGTTGGCAATAAATCTAAAACAGGTCAAGAGTGTATTTGAGACAATATCTGAAAAAGTCTAATTTTTGGCAATAAGAAAAAACAAAAACAAAATCTTTAGACTCGGTATTTTAATAGCACGAATCGAAGAACACACATTGGGGATCTATAAACTGTTGTCTGTAATTCAAACAATTGTTTAATAAGCAAACAATGGCAATTTTGAATAAAGGGCTGCGCTTTAGCGCATGATACGCCCGTTGCTCTTTTAACTTTTCTTTTATGCTTTAAATGACTGTATATGATCAACTAGAAATAGTGTGAGTCCTGTCAAATACCCCCCCCCAAAAAAAAAAAAAAAAAAAAATAAATAAATAAAAATGCAAAAAAAAATTGGCACTATTAAGGCTACCTCAAATTTAACTAAGTTTGTTGTCTTAATTTTTCATCCATACATTCTATCTTGTTCACAACACACTTTCTGAGTACCAAGTACCTTTTATATTTATTAAGGCATATACATTATATAAAAGTTATAGATGAGATAAAATAGACTAAGTTATTCTAAATATTAGCCTATGTCAATAGATATAAACAATTTATCAAAGTTGCATAAAATTTTGTGAAAGTGTTAGTTATTGTCCCAAAATTGGAAAATCCCCCCTTTTTTAAGCATAAAAATTCATAACACGGAAATGTAAAATCTGAAATTTATAAAAATTGAAAGGGAGCTTACATCAATAGATATAAATAATTCACCAAAGTTTCATGGATATTGGTGAAAGCCTTTTTGAGTTATTGTCCAAAGTGTTAAAAATCCCCATTTCTTTATGAATAAAGCCCCATAAATCCAAAACTTAACATCTGAAATTGATAAAAATTGAAAGGGAGCTTACATCAATAGATAAAAACAATTCACCAAAGTTTCATGGACATTGGTGAAAGCCTTTGTGGGTTATTGTCCGAAGTGTTGAAAATCCCCCCTTTTTTATGAATAAAGCCCCATAAATCCAAAACTTAAAATCTGAAATTTAAAAAAAACGGAAGGGAGCTTACGTCAATAGATATAACAATTCACTTAAGTTTCATGGAAATTGGTGAAAGTGTTTTTGAGTTATTGTCCGAAGTGTTGACGACGGACGGACAGATGGACGGACGGACGGACAACGGTATACCATAATACGTCCCGTCTAAAAGACGACGGGCGTATAAAAATGGTAAAACAAATTCCAGTTCTTTCCTGTTACCAAAGTGAATCAATTTTAAAAAGTTTCTAATGGGAATAAGGAATTAGTTTAAGACACTATTTGATGTTTACTAGTATATCCTGCAATAGTTTATCAAATGCCAATTATTGATTTTAGCATTTGCAATACAAAAGGTTTAGAAATATACTTAAATATAGTCAGACATGTCGGTAACATGAAAGAATCTTGAGTAACAGGACAACGGTAACATGACAGAGTTGGTAACAGAAAGGATTTTTCTGCTTTATTTTAAAGTTTAAGAAAAATGCATCATTTTAGATTGGTCACAATTGGAAGATAACAGCAAACAATGTCATTTATCCTTTGAAACTGTATTTGCAAGATGAAATATCTGCCTAGGTAATGAAAAATTCTAAAATAAATTCCTTGCTGTTACTATCTACTATACTAGAATTGCACAATGTTCTCTGCTGTTATCAAAGGGAAAAAACCTATTTTTTTATTCAATATACTATATATTTTTTTGAAATTTATTTGATAAGGTGGTGATAACTTAAATATTAAATAAAATGGTTGGCATATAGTAAATTATCTTTTCGATTCTTAAGTGAAATTGTCTTCAACATCCTTCCTGTTACTGATGATGGTTATGCTGTTACTTTTTATCAGGTAACATGACAGTACATAACATAAAGGAATTACGCGATAGTTTTTGTCCTTTTTATCACATTAAATGTAAGTGTATTTCCTGTGACATATATTTTTTAAAAAGATGATATAATTACACACTAAATGTGTGGTGCACACTTAAAATTATTCTCAGAAAGTGTAAGAAAAGGCTATAACAGGATAGACCAATAAGTATTTTTCTATAAATTCGTACCTTGGATGGGCTTGAATTTTCAAACCTGGCCGCCTTTCCATCTATTTCTTTGTACTAATGCATTCAGGAAATGATGCTCTTCAAAATACTTAATGGGATATAACTCTTGGTCTTGTAAACGTTTCCTCAGGTAAAAAAACCTTAGTGGTAACAGGAAGGAAATCACCCCTGGGGACCATTTTTTTTCTCTTAAAATTTGCAAAATGTTATTACATGCTCTTGTTATAATATAAAAAGACAAATTAGGGGCAAGTTTATTATATGATATATCATATATATGAGAATCGGATGCCTGTTTAATTAATTTGGATATTATTTGAATGAATTAGTTTTCAAAATAACACAGGGGACAACATGATTTTAGGGGGGAGTTGAACATTTAAATTACAATATTTTATTGGAAGAAATACAATAATGAGTGTTTAATTGGCAGGAGTTGGTGCATTATATAATTTAGTTTATACTGAAACTTAAAATATTCAAAAAAGACGGTTGAATAAAAAAAATAATTGCTGGACATGGAAATTAAACTTTTTCAGATACTGTCTCATTTGCATTAACATAAGGATATTGTTTAAGTTCAATTTTTTGTTGATAAAAAATTGAACTTATTTTAAAACAAAGCATGAATTGTCCTCATGCATTCCCTGACCCATTTTTGATTCTACCAACCCATCAACATTTGTATTACATTTTGGAATTTCAAAAAGTTGGCCTCTGACATCGCTGAAGATACATTTATTGTTAAGACCTTCATCTGGTGCAGTACCGCTAAATGCTAAACTTTCATATTGTCAACATATTTGTTGAAATAAAACTGACTTAAATACAACTTAATCATTTTAACTGAGCAATTGTTATAGTCAATAGACCATGACCGAGAGTAACACGGCAAAGAAAATACAAACCTGTAAAATAATAACATTTAAACTGGGCAATTGTTATATTTATTTTTGTTATTTTGGAAGTATAGCTTTTCAACAATTTTCGGTACAAATCCATCTTTGGATTTCAAATGTTGGGCTTTGAGCCTTCCTGACGAAGGTAAATGAAGAAAAGCGCTTCAGACGCAATAAATTATTAAACGTGTTGTTTTTCATTTTTCTAGTCAATAGACCATGACTGAGAGTGACACGACAAATAATTTCCATGACAATGAGATGTATCAAATTGAATATTAATACAAATGCAAACCAAATATCATTTTCTGATTTATAAGTGGTTATTCATATATGCTACTCTAGTTATAGGCCTTTTAATCTGATCTTAAGTCTATTACCCACAAATCAATTAGGATCTTGTTTTTTCAAAAATGTAGCTATATAAGAAGTTTTGTCAAGTTAAGACATATGGGCATATTATCATTATATAAGCAATAGCGCTCTTATGAAGCAGTTTTTACACATTATTCAAGTGTTTCAAATGGCAATGACTTACTACTATATATCTTACACTAGATCACTCACCGTTGGTACTTTATCTTTGTGAGTGGCAACAAACAAGATCTTTGGAATGCCTGCATATACAACCTTACAATAGGTCAGGATGGAATTGACCCAATATTGCAAGAATACTACAAAATAAAATCAAACTCTGTCATAAAAAAGTATTAAAAAGTATATACATTCTGCCTTTTTTCATATTTGTAATACTACACTTTTACAATCTCATTGTCTTTTGTCTTGTTAACCCCTTATTTAAAAAAACCTGGATGAATTGCTGATAAATGAGGTTGATAAAGTATTAATACTTGATGAACCTGATTTATTTAAACAACTGCATGATAATAGTCTTACTTTAAGTTGGATTCTCTGTCAAAAAGTGACAACTGTTTCAGTGTATATGTTTATTCTATATTGTTGTATTTGTTCTTCAGACTATTTAACACATAGTTAAAGGAAGGCATATTAAAAAAAAGGTAACAATGCTTAAGACCTGCATACATTTAAAAGGTATACAAACTAATATTTCACACCAACAAAATAATGGCAAGTTCAAGTTGCAGTCCTGTGTAAGATTTTATGGAACAGCCCTTGGATTTTGTATTTGTTCTAATCACTATCTTGTTTTTTTTAATTATCATTTATGGCCGAGAACACAGTTATTCCGTAGTGCATTTCTTTTAGCATGCAAATTAAAAAATCACACCTGCTCTATCCAAAATGATGTGATATGGAACCTTATGGTACAATGACAGAGAGAACAGTACACTAACACACAAGTTATTCTCCTGAAACTACAAACATGTCCCTTTTTGACCCCTATTTCCTAAACTATTGGTACCACAACCCCCAAAATATTCTTCCTTTTGTGGTATTGAATCTTCTTGTAAAATTTCATAGAGATCCATTCACTTCAACTATTAAAAGTTATTGTCCGGAAACCAAATGTGTCATCGGACGACGACATAATAGCATTATATGAACCTCAAAAAAATGTGTGCGGTCGTATACAAATTCCTGTCCCAATTTGACAAGTAATTCCATTCTCCTACTTACTTTTTTAGGCATAAAATATAAAGAAATAAATCTGGATGGTGTAAGAAAAAAAAATTGCAAGTTATACACTGTCACATGAGGGTCACTATTTGTAGACAAGGAAAATCAAACGATGATAACTGTGTCCCGGGACCTTACAACAGACATTTAAAGCCAGGTAGTATTGTTGAAAAGTAGTCCACATTTCCTAAGATTTATTTTCAAAATTAGTTTTCTAAAGAAGTCAAAACTGAAAACTAAAAAAATCCTCATTTTTCCAGATTTTGATGTTAATGAAATACATAATATAAACTAGGACTAATTTCAATCAGTTCTAAGAAGGTTACATTATATAGAAATGTTTAACTCAATGCAATAAATGGAGATGCGGATAAGTGGGTTTCTTACGATGCATGTCCTTCAAAACAGATTCAATCATACTACAACAACAACAACAACAACAACAATACTTTATTTTAAGAGGGTTACACAGTTAGCTATATAACTAATCTTCCCTGAGGCCCTCGTAATGAAAAATCAAACAAAACACAAACATATACTAGTACATTGCATACATACATTAGCATAAAAAGTCAAGTGTGATAATAATGTTCAATACAACTTGATAAAATGTGATGAAAAAAATAAACATGATGACATGATCAGTTTTTTATATTATTTATACAGCTAGGTTGATTTCAATAAATGATCTGTTATTTTGTATTTGAAAGAATTAATATTTGTAATATTTCTTAACGGTATTGGCAAATTATTCCACAAGAATGGTCCAGAATACATAAAAGATTTTTTGAATAATTCTGTTTTTGGTTTAGGGAGTATGAGGTTTCCTTGAACAGCATTTCTCAAGGGGTACGGATTTCTGTCTGAAACATAATGAAACTTGTCATCACTAACTTATGATATTTTATTCTCTGTTCAACTGTCATCCAGTTTAAGTGTTTGAATAAGGGTGCAGAAGGAGCGAATGGGTCTGTTTCTAGTATTAATCTAGCAGCCCTCTTTTGTAATTTTAATATCCTTTTTAAACCCTCACTGCTACAACTACTCCACACTATACAACAATAATCAATAAGTGGCAAGATATAACCATTATAGAATAATTTTCTGCAGTCTAGATTTAGAAATTTTTTAATCTTTAATAGTAGATATAGTCTAGATGATATTTTTGAGCAGATCAAGTCAATTTGGGTTGTCCATGTGAGGGAAGGGTCAATTTTAATGCCTAAAAGACTTTCGCATGTGGAAGATTGTATCACTTGGTTGTTAATAGTTAAACAACTCTCATTGTAATGTGGCATTGCTCTTTGCTTCGTTCCAATAATCATATATTTTGTTTTATTTTTATTGATGAACATATTGTTATCATTGCACCATGCCTCTACACCATGTAAATCTTCTTGTACCTTTGACTGAAGAGTTTGATAACAATTACCAGAAAGATGTAAGGTTGAATCATCGGCATATAAATCAGTGCAACAATTTTTCATATAAATAGGAAGGTCGTTGATGTATAATATAAACAGAAGGGGGCCTAATATGGAGCCTTGGGGAACACCATACTTGATATGAAGTTTTTCAGAATGAGCATTACCAATTTGTACTTGTTGAGTTCTTTCATTCAAATACGATTGAAAAAAAGAAACAGCAGTATTATCAAATCCATAAATTTATTGAAATTATGTAGTTAACAAAGTTCTGTAAATCTGGAATTGCATCATTTGAAAATTATATAAATCAAAAAGAAGCTTTATTCCTTCAATTAAAACGTGCGTCAAAGTAAGAACTGCTTAAAAAAAAAAAAAATTGTCTGAAATGTTAATGGATGGACGGACAAACTACAATATATCAAATGCTATGTTTTGTCTTTATAAATGTTTTCAGTTTTGGTTCAAGCAAAGCAACACCTTCAAAATACCTACGTGATAAATCCTTCTCATCAAAACTACTATTTTTAGTCTTAGGGTAGATATTTTGAGAAATCAGTATGTAAACATTCTAACATTAAATATGTTTTCTGGTTTACTCATTTAAAACAATAAGAATCTCTATAGGAAAACATTTTTTTTAACATTGCTTAATGACTAGGCCATTAATTGTGAATTTGACAATACATTGCTTAACTTACTTTTACAACAAATAACATATTTTGACACAATTAAGGATAACATTTGTTTTGCAGCTATTTAATACGAAGTTTTAACAAAAATAGATTTAAGGAATAACAACAATAGTGCACACACTGAAATATCTCGCCTTCTTTACTAACCATTTATATTATGTTGATAGTCCTAGATATAAAGTTTTACTACAACTATATGTATCACATAAACTTAGCATGATCCAAGAAAATGAGGTCAAGGTCAGATAAACTAAACAGAAATACATGTACATCTAACAATCATTTAATTCACTTAATGTAGTTGACCGGTCCGTCTACAAAGGACTCATCAGTGACGCTCGAATCCAAAAATGTTAAAAAGGCCAAATAAAGTACGAGGATGAAGAGCATTGAGGACCAAAATTCCTGAAAGTTTTTCCAAATTTACCCAAGGTAATCTATTCCTCAGGTAGAAAAGCCTTAGTATTTCAAAAATTCAAAAGTTTTGTAAACAGTTAATTTATAGATATGACCAAGAAAACTTAACATTGACCAATGAACCATGAAAAGGAGGTCAAGGTCAGATAAACCATACCAGGCAGACATGTACACCGTACAATCAATCTATGCAATCAATATAGTCGAACTATTGCTTGTAGTATCTAAGAAACAAACTTAACCATGAAAACTTAACATTGATCAATGATCCATGAGAATCAGGTAAAGGTCAGATGATACATGGAGACTGACATGTACATCATAAAATATTTCCATACACCAAATATAGTTGACCTATTACATATAGTATTAGAAAAAATACTAAACCTAAATGAAATGAAAATGAGGTTAAGGTCAGATCACACCTACAATACTGTGCAATTGAAGATTTCTTGCTATAGCGCAATACTGTGCAATTGAAAATTTCTTGCTATAGCGCAATACTGTGCAATTGAAAATTTCTTGCTATAGTGCAATACTGTGCAATTGAAATTTTTTTGCTATTGCACAATACTTAATATAATAATTCACATATCCTGTTTGGTGTGTATCTCCTGCCATATCCTTATTATTTGCTTTTATATATATATATCAGAAATAAACAAATTAAAAAAAAAAAAAATGAAGAAAAAAAAAAAAAAAAAAATCCCCCCCAAAATTTTTTGAACCCCTTATGATTCATCACCCCAAACTCAATCCCAGCCTTCCCTTTGTGGTATAATACCTTGCAGTACAATTTCAGAGAGATCCATACTTTTGAACACAAGTTATTGTCTGGAAACTAGAAAAAAAAGCTTTTTGTGTCCTTTTTGGTCCCAAATTCCTAAACATTTAGGGCAATTGCCCCAAAACTCCAACCCAGCCTTCCCTTTGTGATATGGAACCTTGAAGTATAATTTCAGAAAGATCCATACACTTACACAAAAGTTATTGTCCTGAAACTAAAAAAATGCATGTTTTTTTACCCTTTTTGGCCGCTAATTCCAAAAAATTTGAGGCAATTACCCCCAACACCAATCCCAGCATTTCCTTTGTGATATGGAACCTTGTGGTACAATGTCAGAGAGATCCATACACTAACACACAAGTTATTGTCTGGAAGTTACAAAAATGCTTATTTTTGGCCCCTTTTTCCTTAAATGTTGGTACCATAGCCCCCAAATTCAAACCCAACCTTCCTTTTGTGGTATTGAATCTTATGGAAATATTTCATAGAGATCCATTTCTTAAACTTAAGTTATTGCGCAAAAACCAATATGTCTTCGGACGATGACAATGACGCCAACTTCATACCAATATATGACCGCAAAAATATAATGTTGTCTCTCAATAAATGCAACACTCTGTTCATGCTTATGATAAAATCATCAGCTCCTTTTTTGTGAGAATTTACTCATTCAAAATCTAAAGCACTTTCTGACGTACAAAAATTTAAACCTGGTATCTTTGATAAATATTATTGTCTTACCTCATATCAATGTTTCAAAATGTGAGACATATTGAAGTTAAAATTGTAGTTTGTGACAAGCTCAAAGTGGCAATGTAAACAAGTTACGTAAACCTTTAGATTGGCTTACAGCTAATACATTAATGCTAGCAAGACAAATCTTTGTTTGGCTTGCTTGCTTTGCTTGTATCAATGTTTGCTCAAGCAAGGCAATTAAGATAGGCGGGGCTTCAGCTTGTATACGTCATACCTAAATTTTATTGGACGGTTAAGTTTGAAGTTAAGGACACTAAATTTTAAACATCACAGGATGACAAATATAAAGCGCAGTCGTAGAAATGGAAGCCAAAAAATGTATTTGTTTTTTCTCGAAGATATGCATTTTCATCATCCAACTGAAAAGACTGTCGTTAAGTACTTTTAGAAAAGCAAAATAACTATTCGAACACACCTACTCTGATTTAGTGATTCATTACATAGGTATTTCATTTGACGATGATGTTTAAAACCCATTACACAATAAGTTTGTTTCCCTTAATTGTCATTAGTTTGTAAGATGAATTATCTCATAGAAATAGACTTGTCCAAATGTGGACAGGTGGAAAGCACCTTGGAAGTAAAAGTTCTGAATATCAACAAGTCATTTAGAATTTTCTTTTTTCATGGATAAAAAAAAAGTATCGTCCATTTGGATTAAAAACGGGAATGCATGACACTAGATTAACCCGATATTCTCGTTTTTTCCGTGGACGAGTCTATTACGTTTTTGACACTTGTGTTGAAACTTATTTTCGTACAACGATTTTTACATTTTTTTTCTTTATCAGTTTTCGTTTTTGAAGAACATTACTCACCAAGTTTTCTGGAATTGATTAAGAGCTACGAGAATTTGTTTTTTCTTGTTTGTAAAAAGACGATTTAATTTCGTCTTTGTCTGTGAACACCCCCCTTTTTTACGGCAAATCATTAGACAATGTCATGCGATATTTATGACAGCTGAGCTCAGCAAGAATATTTCATCGAACTTAAATTTGAAATGATGACAAAATAGCATAAAAAACATTTTGTTAGAAAGGTGAAATGTATATTTATTTTGCATTATTTTTTCTGTCTTGAAAGATATTTGTTTTTCTTTTTTTTCCCAACCGACCGACCCGACTTTTTCATGGGGAAAATCCATAAACCCAACAAATTAAAAAACCGTGGCCTTAGTACTGTGATTATTTTTTATGTTATAAAGTCAACCTGTAGGTTTGCTATATAAAAATGATAGAATCTGAAGCGAGATGATGTATCAAATGTTCTTTCTTTGTGCGTTTTTAAGACAAATTGTTCATCTCAAGCACACCCTTACATAAGGAGGTTCGCTCGATTTTCTCTTTTTTGATACAATTGTTTCCAATTTTTTGATATTTTTTCTTGAGTCACGTAATGGAAGAACAGACACGGAAATAGGTTAACTTATAGATTGATATGTTCTCCGTCTGTATTAATTAAAAAAAAGGAAGAATTTTCTTCATCCAACCTGATAGATAACCATGTCGTCGACTTGATATCTAACTGTTCTACTTAACTTTGTAATAGATAAATTAAAAACTTATGCAAATGGTTGTTTTTTGCAATAAAATTTTGAGAAGAAAATTGTTATTTTATTTGTTTCTATTCACTTTTAAAAAAATTCTCACTAAAGTAAACATAACAGAAAGCACTTATCGCCTTCTCTATAAACAAAGAATAATCAGTTTGAAGGTTTACAAGCAAAAATTAATCCAAAGTGCGCAATATTCAATAAAAATAGACATAATAAATAAAATAATTAAGTCATCCCCCCTAACCCTAATTAATTTATCCCTTTTATTAGAAAATCAAGTGCACCTTCTTATGTTAGGGTGTGTTTGAGATGAATATTTTGTGTTGAAAACGTACAAAGAAAGAATATTTGATACATCATCTCGCTTCAGATTCTATCATTTTTATATAGCAAAGCTACAGGTTGACGTTATAACATAAAAACAATCACAGTACTAAAAGATGAAATGAATGGGTCAAATGAAATACCTATGTAATGAATCACTCGAAATCAGAGTAGGTGTGTTCGAATAGCTTTTTTGTTTTAATAAAAGTACTTGACGACAGTCTTTTCAGTTGGATGATAAAAAATGCATATCTTCGAGAAAAATAACAATTTTTTTGGCTTCCATTTCTACGATTGCGCTTTATATTTGTCATCTTGTGATGTTTTAAAATTTAGTGTGACTGTCCTTAACTTCAAACATAACGTCCAATAAAATTTAAGTATGATATATACAAGCTGAAGCCCCGCCTATCTTAATTGCCATGCTTGAGCAAACATTGATACAAGCAAAGCAAGCAAGCAAAACAAAGATTTGTCTTGATAGCATTAATGTATTAGCTGTAAATATTTAGACAATTTTAATTGTTTTTTTTAATTATCTCCTTGCTGTAATAGAAATGTATCCTGTTTTCATTATCTGAGTGTAAATAACATGCATATTACCTGCTGGAGTTGGCGTCATGTGCTGCCCTGGAAAACACATCACATCAGGGACCTGTTCATGCAAATCTTTGCTCCCATCAAATACTACAAGAAACAATGCCCGGAATGTCATGAAGGTCTGATGTGTTGTTAGATAAACATATTGTCCACCAAAATCCCAGAAGATAAGACGTCCAACTTTCATCTTATACTTCCCACTTTTGAGGACCTTTTCCATTTTCTTTCTTATTTCTTCTTTAGTCATTCTTGTTCTCATTTTCTTTTCCATCTGTTTTACCGTGTGAGGCACATTGGAGGATTTCGTAGATGGTAGAGATTGTGCTGCTGCAGACTGTTCTGAGGGCAAAGAGGAAAGTGTAGCTTTGGCATAACCAGTTGGGCTTGTATCTGGAGCTTTGATGAACTTTTTGGTTAGTTCACTCTCCTCCTCTTCTTCCAGAGAGGTCATTAAAACCTTATGGTACACAACATCCAGGGCATTGTAAGAGTCTGAAATTATATTTAATACATCAGGCAAATCAAATCCAAAACAGATGCAGGCTGTCAAAACCAAGTGAAGAATGTAAGAAAAATCAGAATTAAAATAAGAATCATATCTTATCAGGTGTAACATTCATATAATGCTATTAACACATTTTAAAGAGAGTCATATTTTAACTGATTGATTGATGAAATTATTGATTATGGAAAATAAATGTTAATTCATTGCATAATTTTAACATTTAAATTCAATTTCAAAATATAAAACCTTAACATCTTTCTAATAAGATTAGTAAAATGTTAAGATTTTCATACACAAATCAGATTTGATATTGAATTAATATGGTGCGTGAATAGAAGGCACAAAAAATGGCTACAATGTGAAACTATTTAAATCAGTGCTATAACATGTCTGCTGAAAGCGCAGTCCATGCAATAGAGTATATTTTTAATGTGGTCAGATATTCTACTTGTGCTCTTTCTCACCTGGATCAACAAGAATCCACTCTTTTGACTGAATGTCGAGGCCACAGCGACCTTCTACCAGAGAAATCCCATCAGTTGGATGTCGCCCTTCTGGTAGGACATCCCCAGCTAACAGCTTCACAAGAGTCGTTTTCCCAACAGAAAATTGACCAGTTACCATGCATCTCATATCAAATGATTCATAGCTGCCCTTCCCTAATAAACGATTTAACATGGCAGACTGTTGCCCTTTTCCGATGGAATCTAAAAAAAATAAAAAAATTGGAAAGTTTTGATGTGTTCATGTTGAGAAAAAAAATGTATCCATACACAAACTCATAGATAATTTTTCCTCATTTGTTGGTTAATATGTTGATATGTCATTTTTCGATATGTCAATGTGTTAAATATGTCAGAATGTCTTTGTGTTGATGTATTAGCCTGTTTGTGTATTGATCTGTCAGTGTAATGATGTATGTGTGCTAAAGTGTTGATCTGTCAATGTTTCAATATGTCAATGTGTTAATGTACGAGTCTGTTAATGTATTCAGCTGTCAGTGTGTATATATGTCAATGTATTGATGTTTGAATCTGGTTATATGTTGATATTTCAGTGTGTCAATATGTCTGTTAATGTGTTGATCTATCATCGTGATGATGTATGAGTGTAAACATGTTGATCTGTCAGTGTTTCAATATGTTATTGTGTTGACGTTTGAGTCTAGTGATATGTTAATCTGTAAGTGTGCCAATATGTCAATGTGTTGATGTAGGAGTCTATTATTATGTTGATCTGTAAATGCATCGATATACCAATGTGTTGATATATAAATCTGTTAATGTGTTAAATCTGTCAGTGTGTCAATATGTCTACATGCTGATGTATGAGTCTGTTTATTTGTTTATTTTCGGACATGCACGGATTAACAAAAATTATGTGATCTGTAATCAATCAATCTTCATCAATAGCCCATTTCACTTTTCCCATCAATTTGCTGGTTTTTTTTCATTATAACATTATAAGCAGATATCAAGGTTTCCCTATATTAGAAACAAGTAATTATAAATCATTTCAGCCAGTATCTGAATAATTAACATTAGATAATTACCTTCAACTACTGGTGCTGCAGGCTCCTGTAAATGGGCGTCAGGAGTTACTTCTGGGGATGTCTTTGACATGACAGTCTACAAAAGAAAAATATGCTATAGACTATCATGTCCTATGTGAAAAGTTGTCAAATAGTTTAATACACATATATTTAAATAGCCTTTCTATCTGCCAGTAGATTTAAAGGACAATAACTCTATATTTTACAGGAAGTTGAAATGCGCAATGCAATCACAACTTATTTTGAATAGGCACAGACAATTATCTTGAATGGACCGTAATTCTTTGCTTATTTCATTGTATTTCCACCTTTGATTCTGTTGTTTGCATCTATTTGTTATAATAGGTACAGTCATTGTATTGAACAAAATCATTTCTCTTCGCCACATAATTTATAGATAATGCATAGTGATGCATGTTGACTAAATATGAAAGTGCATATGTAGTTGTCTCCCTTACTACTATAATCAGTTTCAGAATGTTCATTGTTATTTCCCTTGTTTAAAACTATAAATTTCATGTTTCTTTATTTAATGATTTACATGATGCTTATTCAGTACATATTTGTGAAATTAAATAGATATTAGTATTTTTTTATTCATTGTTTAAAGATATTCATTTCTAGTCTAAAGTTTAGTATTTGCATTGTCACAAATCATGTATAGCCTCCTTTGACAGACTTAGGCCTATAAATTTTATATGACTGGTTTGGTGTAATTACATTGAATTGTCTGAGGTCTGACGTATACAGTCCAACCAATGAAAGCTGTAAAGGATGCAAATCTCCCTTTAATTAATTGGTTTTCAATTGCTTAGATATGAGAACAACCCCCTCCTCCAATTTTTTTTTTTTTTTAAATTGAAATTTTGATCAATCTTGAAGAAAATAATATGACCACCCCCCCCCCCCCCCCCCCCCAAAAAAAAAGCTAAAAAAAATCAAATCTCCCACCCCCATTTTTTTTTAATTTGTAATTTCAAAATATATCAATTCACCAAACACATTTCACAAGATAGAAAATTATTTCGTTCTTTGCTAGATAATTGATGAAACAGACTATACTTAATAAAACTAGTGAGTGAAGACATTGAGTTATTCCTTTTAGTATAAGAAAATGTCAAAGAAAAACTCTGGTTGTTCCCCTTGTATTCATTTGTTGTTTATAAACACAAAAATTTGTAAGGGTTCCGCGGCACCCAGTGTCTCGCCTACTTTTGCTGTAAATTGCAGAATCAACAAAAATGAGGGAAAAAATCAATAAAAATATTCGCTTGATACCATGTTTGGATTGTAGGAAGCTTCTGTCCAAGTTTGGTAAAAAATCCTGGATAGTTTATGAATCTAACAAATGTTTTAAAAACTTTAACTGCAGACTGGATGTAATGTTAACTGGAAGAAAAACTTTAACTGGAAGAAAAACTAAGTCCATTTATAAGAAAAATACAGATACACAGGTACAAAATATTAACAAAACTTCCTTCTAGATACTTGCTTTTGATCATAAACAAGCTTCTGTCTTAGTTTGGTTCAAATAAAAAATAGTATAAGAAAGTTATCAATTTTTTTTTAAATTCAACCACAGAATAAATGTGTTGTTTCTTGGCAGAAAAAAGTCCATTTAACATGTTTAAAGTAAAATATGGAAAAAATGGATTTGTCATTTTACAAAATTTACTTCTAGATACTATCTTATGATCATAAACAAGCTTCTGTCTAAGTTTGGTACAAACCAAGGCTAGTTTAAGAAAGTTATTAAAATTTTAAAAACTACAATCACAGAGGGATGTAATGTTTTCCCGCAGAAAAACTGAGTGCATTTATAAGTAAAATACGGAAAAAATGGAATTTTATTTTCACAAAATTTACTTCTGGATACTATCTTATGATCATAAGTAAGCTTCTGTCCAAGTTTGGTAGAAATCCAGGATAGTTTAAGAAAGTTATTTAAATTTTAAAAACTTTAACCACAGAGTGTATGTAATGTTTTCCCGCAGAAAAACTAAGTCTATTTATAAGTAAAATACGGAAAAAATGGAATTTTATTTTCACAAAATTTACTTCTGGATACTATCTCATGATCATAAACAAGCTTCTGTCCAAGGTAGAAATCCAGTATGGTTTAAGAAAGTTATTAAAATTTCAAAAACTTTAACCAGAGTGAATATTTGTGGACGGCGCCGACGCAACAACACCAACGACGACGGAATGTAGGATCGCTTAGTCTCGCTTTTTCGACTAAAGTCGAAGGCTCGACAAAAATTGAAATATTGTTTTCTCAGGCGTGCAAGAACATACAATCAAAGGTTTTGTTTTATTTTCTTCTAATTGTAGATGACTGTTTAAAAAACCAAATTTCATTGGTTTATTTAGATATTTACAAAATTAAGTAAAAAGGCTTATTTTAAAGGCCCATTTTTGTCAATGAAATTAATGATTTTAAAAAAAAATCCAAATTTGCCCATAATTTGCACATAATGTTTGGAAAATGAATATAAGATCAAGAAATACATACGTCAGACACATTATTCTTTATAGAGAAGTTGGGAATACATATTTTCAAGTTGTTCGTTTGACCAGGCTGACGATACAACCCACACTATCTGGCACTTGAGTTGTGTGATGGTGACTTCGGTCATAAATCCTAATACCCAAATAATGGACGACAAACAATATTTTACTAATGATTTGTAATGTGATGTCCTTTTTCAAATAATTATGTCTTTCCAACTTTCGTGGAAAGACCTATTGATTTCGTTCTGATTATTATTATTTTAAGCCTAATTTTTTTCTTGCGTAGTATTGTTGTTTCACAAGATGTCGCTTAGATATTTGGAATATGATATCGTAAAGTTTATGCGCTTTAAAAACTGACAACCGCGTAACAAAATACTTAATGTTGTAAGAGTTACCTCCCTAAACACTGTTTTTCTTGTGGTCACTACTCCTCCGTAACCGTAAAAGATTACGACAAATTTGTTTTACCAATTTGCTCTGACATTATGTCTTCAGGATTAGGATTTTAATTTTAACCGAAGCTATCCGGAGACTCCATATGAGAGTTATTTCCCCTTTTGTATCTGATATAAGTTCCAGAGACTCCATATGAGAGTTATTTCCCCTTTTGTATCTGATATCAGTGATATGCATATGAACTCATTAACCTTTATGCATATAAACCTATAACCGCTTTATTTGGTGTCCTTGGGTCCCAACTTAAACTAGAGGCTCTTAAGAGCCTGTGTCACTCACCTTTTTCTATGAAGGACACAGATGAATTCATGACAAAATTGTGTTTGTAGATCTTACTAGACTGAAAATTCTTGCTTCTTACAATTTTCTCTATCTATAATAAACTTGGCCCTTTAGATACAGGGGAAAATATTTGGTAAAAATTTACAAAAATTTACCAAATTAATGAAAATTGTTAAAAATTGACTATAAAGGGCAATATTAAACTCCTTAAGGGGTCAACTGACCATTTTGATCATGTTAAATTATTTGTAGATCTTACTTTGCTGAAAACATTATTGCTGTTTACAGTTTATCTCTATCTATAACAGTATTCAAGATAATAACCAAACACGGCAAGATTTCTATAAAAATTACCAATTGGGGGGCAGCAACCCAACAACCAGTTGTCTGATTCATCTGAAAATTTCAGAGCAGATAGATATTGGCTTGATAAATAATTGAACCTCTTGTCAGATTTTGCTCTAAATGCTTTGGTTTCAGAGTTATAAGCCAAAATCTACATTTTACCCCTATGTTCTACTTTTAGCCATGGCGGCCATCTTGATTGGTTGGCTGGGTCACCACACACATTTTTTCAACTAGATACCATAATTAAACAACCTTATAGAGCGCGTTCACATACCCCACATCCCCACATTGTCATTGGAGAAATAAAATATGTGTAAGAAAAAAAAATTGTATAAGAATAAAAAAATTGAATCATAATTTCCTGTCAATATGCACATCTACATAGTATGTCCTTATTATCTAAAAAGGTTTCGTGAAATTCTGTTGTGTGGTTTGAGAGGAGTTGCTAAACAAACTGTTGCAGTAGTACATTAAAGTAATTAAGGTCAAAGGGTCTTAACTCCTAGAAAAAAAAATGAATCGCAATTTCCTGTCGATATGCACAACTACATAGTATGTCCTTATTATCTAAAAAGGTTTTGTGAAATTCTGTTGTGTGGTTTGAGAGGAGTTGCGATGACAAGAAACAGGACTAATAGTATAGAGAGGCAAATAAGTTCAAAGGGGCTTAACTACTGGAAAAAAAATTGAATCATAATTTCCTGTCAATATGCACATCTATGTAGTATGTCCTTATTATCTGAAAGGTTTCATGAAATTCTGTTGTGTGGTTTGAGAGGAGTTGCGATGACAAACTGTTGCAGTAGTACATTAAAGTAAATAAGATCAACGGGGCGTAACTCCTAGAAAAAAAATTGAATCGCAATTTCCTGATGATATGCACAACTACATAGTATGTCCTTATTATTTAAAAAGGTTTCGTGAAATTCTGTTGTGTGGTTTGAGAGGAGTTGCGATGACAAATTGTTGCAGTAGTACATTAAAGTAAATAAGTTCAAAGGGGCGTAACTCCTAGAAAAAAAATTGAATGGCAATTTCCTGTCGATATGCACAACTACATAGTATGTCCTTATTATCTAAAAAGGTTTTGTAAAATTCTGTTGTGTGGTGTGAGAGGAGTTGCGATGACAAGAAACAGGACTAATAGTATAGAGAGGCAAATAAGTTCAAAGGGCGTAACTCCAGGAAAAAAAATTGAATCGTAATTTCCTGTCGATATGCACATCTACATAGTATGTCCTTATTATCTGAAAAGGTTTCATGAAATTCTGTTGTGTGGTTTAAGAGGAGTTGCGATGACAAACTGTTGCAGTAGTACATTAAAGTAAATAAGGTCAAAGGGGCGTATCTCCTAGAAAAAAAAATTGAATCGCAATTTCCTGTCGATATGCACAACTACATAGTATGTCCTTATTATTTAAAAAGGTTTCGTGAAATTCTGTTGTGTGGTTTGAGAGGAGTTGCGATGACAAACTGTTGCAACAGTCCATTAAAGTAATTAAGGTCAAAGGGTCTCAACTCCTAGAAAAAAAAAATGAATCGCAATTTCCTGTCGATATGCACAACTACATAGTATGTCCTTATTATTTAAAAAGGTTTCGTGAAATTCTGTTGTGTGGTTTGAGAGGAGTTGCGATGACAAACTGTTGCAGTAGTACATTAAAGTAATTAAGGTCAAAGGGTCTTAACTCGTAGAAAAAAAAATGAATCGCAATTTCCTGTCGATATGCACAACTACATGGTATGTCCTTATTATCTGAAAAGGTTTTGTGAAATTCTGTTGTGTGGTTTGAGAGTATTTGCGATGACAAGAAACAGGACTGACGGACGGACTGACGGACGGACAGACGGGTCAAAAAGATTGTACCCTCCGCAACACATTGTGTGGGGTATAATAATGATTGTAGCTAAATTTGGTTAAATTTGACCCAGTAGTTTCAGAAGAGAAGATTTTTGTAAAAGCTTACATAAATTTACGAAAAATTGGTAAAAAATGACTATAAAGGGCAATAACTCCTTAAGGGGTCATCTAACCATTTTGATCATGTTGAATTATTTGTAGATCTTACTTTGCAGAACATTATTGCTGTTAACAGTTTATCTCTATCTATAATAATATTCAAGTTAATAACAAAAAAACGGCAAAATTTCCTTAAAATTACCAATTTAGGGGCAGCAACCCTACAACGGGTTGTCCGATCCATCTGAAAATTTCAGGGTAGATAGATCTTGACCTGATAAACATTCTGCTCCCTGTGAGATTTGCTCTTAATGCTTTGGTTTTAGAGATATAAGCCAAAATCTACATTTTACCCCTATGTTCTATTTTTAGCCATGGCGGCCATCTTGGTTGGTCGGCTTGGTCACCGGACACAATTTTTAAACTTGATACCCCAATGATGATTGTGGCCAAGTTTGGTTAAATTTGGCCCAGTAGTTTCAGAGGAGAAGATTTTTGTAAAAGTTAACGACGACGGACGACAGATGACGGAAGATGGACGACGACGGACGCCGGATGCCAAGTGATGAGAAAATCTCACTTGGCCCTTGGGGCCAGGTGAGCTAAAAATGAGGTCAAGGTCAAAGGTCAAGGTCATGTTCTAAATTTTGACATTCACTTCAAACTGCCTTTTCTCTGAAAGAAGTCCTGGGTAAAATTGAAAAAAATGTGTGCAAAATGTTAGTCGCAACATTATTTATGTCGTGAAATTTTGTTGAAAAAATACGCGTAGTATTTTGGGGGGTTTCATGCCACTGAAATGGAAAAATCATCAAATTGACTAATTAAAGCTTCAAACTTTACAGCTCTCATGATGCGTACATGCAATGTATCTGGGTTAATCATCCAATGCTCACAACTACCCATCTACCCCCCTGCAAAATAAAATATCTGCTCCAAATCATGTACATGTATTTCTGAAAATTAATCGATAAACGTTTTGTTAAAGTACTATAACACCAGCATAATTTGTGTGTGCATGCAATGAATGAGTCGACCAGTGGTCAGCGGTCAGCGATTGGACAATAGAAAAATAAATCGAGAAAATATTTTTTCCGTTAGCAGTATAAATCATGTGCACTCCGCTTATCGTTGCAATCTGGATTGAGAAATTATCAATCAATCCAAATAAAATTGAAAACCCTGGTGTAATAATTTTTCAGTAAAACACAAATTTCTCTCGTTAAAATCTAAAACATTGTTACATACACGAGTGAATCGTACAAGTTGAGATATATAAACGCCGTAAGATGGTTCGTAAATAGTAGTAAAATCCTAGAAACAAACTTCTAAACATGTATTAAAAAACAAATCTGTGTTCCCGTAGATACGTGTGTGAATAAAGCCGTTTTCACGTGTTCCTAGAGGATAGGTCTAAAGTGTTTAAACATGGGCACTATGCTCTCAATGCCTATTTTATGTGTTCCTAGAGACTAGGTCTCAAGTGTTTAAACACGGACACTTGGCTCTCAATGCTGTTTTCACATGTTCCTACAGGCTAGGTCTCAAGTGTTTAAACATGGGTACTATGCTCTCAATGCCTATTTTACGTGTTCCTAGAGGCTAGGTCTCAAGTGTTTAAACACGGACACTGCTCTCAATGCCTATTTTACGTGTTCCTAGAGGCTAGGTCTCAAGTGTTTAAACACGGGAAGTACGCTATCAATTCCTTTACAACGTGTTCCGTGAGGGTATAAATTTATCTTTCCGGCTATCAATCAATCAATCAATCAATCAACTAATTAACCAACCAACCAACCCACCCACCCACCCACCAATTAAACAATCAATTCATAAATCAATAAAAATCAATCAATCATGTTTCAGAGGGGAAAGACCGTTAACAATTGATTTTTTGAAACAATTGATTTATATTTTATATTTTTTTTTTAGAAGCAGTTCGAAAACAGTAGTGTTATCATGGTTATCAACCATACTCATAATGGAGAAAATGCATCATTTCTTTAAGTATGCTTTATTTCTCCCATTGTTTAATTGCAAGAAAATAGCACATATTCAGGTTTTTAGGTTTAGGCTCCAATCTGGCAATATGTGTTGTAATGCATGTAATGGGGCTACCTTTATTTGAAATGATCAGTTAAAAAAACTAGAGGCTCTAAAGAGCCTGTGTCGCTCACCTTGGTCTGTGTGCATATCAAACAAATCTATTTTTGTTGATCTTGTATTACTGATAGTCTGTTTAGTTTCACTCTATCTTCTTTAGTTTTTGCTCAAAACACAAAAGAAGGTAAAAAAATCATCATTTAAGGGCAATCACTCCTATGAAGAGTGACAGTCTACTAACTATATTGGCAAAATTTGACTTTTTAATAGATCTTGCCTTGCTGATCATTTTTGTGATTTAAAGTGTTTATTTATCTATTACAATTCAAATCATATAAGGCATAATGAAAAAAAAATGTTTCTCTCTAAATATCATAGTATTCATGATAATAGGCAAAAATAAAAAAAATGATAAAATTTGTCATTTATGGGCAATAACTCCTATAAGAATATGTCTAACAGTTTTGATGTATATGGACAATTGGTAGAGCTCATCATTCTGAACATTTTTTTTTCCTTTAAGATTTTCTCTATTTATAACATTTCAAAAAATAATAGACAAAACTTGCATTTTATCCCTATGTTCTATTTTTAAGCCATGTCGGCCAATTTGGTTGGTAGGCGGGGTCATCAGACACATTTTTTAAACTAGATACCCTAATGATGATTGTGGCCAATTTTGGTTAAATTTGTCTCAGTTGTTTAAGAGGAGATTCTTGTAAAAAATTACAAAAATTTACAAAAAATTGTTTAAAATTGACTATGAAGGGCAATAATTCCTTAAGGGGTCAATAGATCTTACTTTGCTGAACATTATGGCTGTTTACATTTTATCTCTTTTTATAATAATATTCAAGATAATAACCAAAAATGGCAAAATTTACTTAAAATTACCAATTCAGGGGCAGCAACCCAACTACGGGTTGTCTGATTTGTCTGAAAATTTCAGGGCAGATAGATCTTGACCTTATGAACATTTTTACCCATGTCAGATTTGCTCTAAATGCTTTGGTTTCAGAGATGTAAGCCAAAATCTACATTTTACCCCTATGTTCTATTTTTAGCTGTGGCGGCCACCTTGATTGAACACATTTTTTAAACTAGATACCCCAATGATGATTGTGGCCAAAGTTGGTTAAATTTGGTCCAGTAGTTTCAGAGAAGATATTTGTAAAAGTTAACAATGGACGAGGACACTGGAAAACAGACGGCGGACGCGAAGTGATGAAATGTAATGTGGCTACCTTTATTTGAAATGAAATCTATACACAGGTTGACAGCATACTTAATATTTTGTAAAGACAGTCAGAGCTCAGACATAAAAAAGTCTGAATCTGCTTTTGACTCATAGAGGTCTAAATTTGTAAGTTTAGGATTTATCTCCCTTTAATGCAAGACAAAATACAACTTTAATAAGTAAAATATTGTTAAGCAAGAAATAATTGTCCAGAATCAAAACGTTGCAAATATCGACTCCTACAAGTCGATAAGTTATCAAAATTGATTAACTTCAAGACCCACGCATATTTATAAAAGGTTCATGCGTCTAAATCAAATAATGACAACATTGAAAGACAATGCTTTGTCTTCTAAAGAAAAATATGAATGAGAGTCTAAAAAATCGGAGATAATGTTAGTTAACCTTACAATGCAACCACCTGGAACCACACTTAATGAGGTAAAACATCTGTGTTTAGTAAGGATGTTCAATTAGATAATTAAATATAGATAGCTCAAGTCCTTGTGAACTCTCAGACAGGTTTTTGCTGTCATAGGTGGTGTACTTTGGCCACCAAGTAAAATTAAGTATTTTCATCAACATAAATATACCTAAACAAGTCTGTCATTTTCTGACTTAGATAAGTCTAAAATTGAAAACAAATTTTTATAATAAATACATGTTTTGACTTCTTCAAGTCAAAAACAAAACTCGACTTGTTTATGTCTGAGCTCTGACTGTTCAAAAGACGTGCTTTTTGTTTTAATATAAGATTATTACATATTTGCATAAACATGTAAATCAACCTTTCCGCACAGAGGTATGCATTATAGATGGCAGTTGTGTCAGTAATGTAAGATTGGTGTTAGGTGTGTTGGTGGAGTATGATGAGATGGTAGTTGTGTCAGTAATGTAGGATTGGTGTTAGGTGTGTTGGTGGAGTATGATGAGATGGTAGATGTGTCAGTAATGTAGCATTGGTGTTAGGTGAGTTAGTGGAGTATGATGAGATGGTAGATGTGTCAGTAATGTAGGATTGGTGTTAGGTGTGTTGGTGGAGTATGATGAGATGGTAGTTGTGTCAGTAGTGTAGGATTGGTGTTAGGTGTGTTGGTGGAGTATGATGAGATGGTAGTTATGTCAGTAGTGTAAGGTTGGTGTTAGTGGTGTTGGTGGAGTATGATGAGATGGTAGTTGTGTCAGTCATGTATGATTGGTGTAAGGTGAGTTGGTGGAGAATGATGAGATGGTAGTTGTGTCAGTAGTGTATGATTGGTGTTAAGTAAGTTTGTGGAGTATGATGAGATGGTAGTTGTGTCAGTAATGTAGGATTGGTGTTAGGTGTGTTGGTGCAGTATGATGAGATGGTAGTTGTGCCAGTAATGTAGGATTGGAGCTAGGTGTGTTGGTAGAGTATGATGAGATGGTAGTTGTATAAGTAGTGTAGGATTGGTGTAGGGTGTGTTGATAAAGTATGATGAGATGGTAGTTGTGTCAGTAGTGTAGGATTGGTGTTAGGTGTGTTGGTGGAGTATGATGAGATGGTAGTTGTGCCAGTAATGTAGGATTGGTGTAAGGTGTGCTGGTGATGTGTGATGAGATGGTAGCTGTGTCAGTAGTGTAGGATTGGTGTTAGGTGTGTTGGTGGAGTATGATGAGATGGTTATGTTGTCAGTAGTGTAAGATTATTGTTAGGTGTGTTGGTGGAGTATGATGAGATGGTAGTTGTGTCAGTAATGTAGGATTAGTGTTAGGTGTGTTGGTGGAGTATGATGAGATGGTAGTTGAGTCAGTAATGTAGGATTGGTTTTAGGTGTGTAAGTGGAGTATGATGAGATGGTAGTTGTGTCAGTAATGTAGGATTGGTGTTAGATGTGTTGGTGGAGTATGATGAGATGGTACTTGTGTCAGTAATGTAGGATTGGTGTTAGGTGTGTTGGTGGCGTATGATGAGATGGTAGTTGTGTCAGTAGTCTAGGATTGGTGTAAAGTGTGTTGGTGGAGCATGATGAGATGGTAGTTGTGTCAGTAATGTAGGATTGGTGTAGGGTGTGTTGGTAGAGTATGATGAGATGGTTGTAGTTTCAGTAATGTAGGATTGGTGTTAGGTGTGTTGGTGATGTATGATGAGATGGTAGTTGTGTCAGTAGTGTAGGATTGGTGTTAGGTGTGTTGGTTTAGTATGATGAGATGGTATTTGTGTCAGTAGTGTAGGATTGGTGTTAGGTGTGTTGGTGGAGTGTGATGAGATGGTAGTTGTGTCAGTAGTGTAGGATTGGTGTTAGGTGTGTTGGTGGAGTATAATGAGATGGTAGTTGTGTCAGTAATGTAGGATTGGTGTTAGGTGTGTTGGCGGAGTATGATGAGATGGTTGTTGTATCAGTAGTGTAGGATTGGTGTTAGGTGTGTCGGTGGAATATGATGAGATGGTAGTTGTGTCAGTAGTGTAGGATTGGTGTTAGGTGTGTTGGTGGAGGGTGATGAGATGGTAGTTGTGTCAGTAGTGTAGGATTGGTGTTAGGTGAGTTGGTAGAGTATGATGAGATGGTAGTTGTGTCAGTAATGTAGGATTTGTGTTAGGTGTGTTGGTGGAGTATGATGAGATGATAGTTGTGTCAGTAGTATATGATTGATGTAGAGTGTGTTGGTAGAGAAATATGAGATGGTTGTTGTGTCAGTAATGTTGGATTGGTGTTAGGTGTGTTGGTGGAGTATGATGAGATGGTAGTTTTGTCAGTAGTGTAGGATTGGTGTAGGGTGTGTTGGTAGAGTATGATGAGATGGTTGTAGTGTCAGTAATGTAGGATTGGTGTTAGGTGTGTTGATGGAGTATGATGAGATGGTAGTTGTGTCAGTAATGTCGGATTGGTGTTAGGTGTGTTGGTAGAGTATGATGAGATGGTAGTTGTGTCAGTAATGTAGGATTGGTGTTAGGTGTGTTGGTGGAGTGTGATGAGATGGAAGTTGTGTCAGTAGTGTAGGATTAGTGTAAGGTGAATTGGCAGAGTATGATGAGATGGTAGTTGTGTCAGTAATGTCGGATTGGTGTTATGTGTGTTGGTAGAGTATGATGAGATGGTTGTAGTGTCAGTAATGTAGGATTGGTGTTAGGTGTGTTGTGATGTATTATGAGATGGTAGTTGTGTCAGTAGTGTTGGATTGGTGTTTGGTGTGTTGGTGGAGTATGATGAGATGGTTGTAGTGTCAGTAATGTAGGATTGGTGTTAGGTGTGTTGGTGGAGTATGATGAGATGGTAGTTGTGTCAGTAGTGTAGGATTGGTGTTAGGTGTGTTGGTGGAGTGTGATGAGATGGAAGTTGTGTCAGTAGTGTAGGATTAGTGTAAGGTGAATTGGCAGAGTATGATGAGATGGTAGTTGTCTCAGTAATGTAGAATTGGTGTAAGTTGAGTTGGTAGAGTATGATGAGATGGTAGTTGTGTCAGTAATGTAGGATGTGTTAGGTTTTTTGGTGGAGTATGATGAGATGGTAGTTGTGTCAGTAATGTAGAATAGTGTAAGTTGAGTTGGTAGAGTATGATGTGATGGTAGTTGTGGCAGTAGTGTAGGATTGGTGTTAGGTGTGTTGGTTTAGGATAATGAGATGGTTGTTGTGTCAGTAATGTAGGATTGGTGTTAGGTGTGTTGGCGGAGTATGATGAGATGGTTGTTGTGTCAGTAATGTAGAATAGTGTAAGTTGAGTTGGTAGAGTATGATGAGATGGTAGTTGTGTCAGTTATGTAGGATTGGTGTTAGGTGTGTTGGTTTAGGATAATGAGATGGTTGTTGTGTCAGTAATGTAGGATTGGTGTAAGGTGTGTTGGTGGAGTATGATGAGATGGTAGTTGTGTCAGTAATGTAGGATTGGTGTTAGGTGTGTTGGTAGAGTATCATGAGTATGATGAGATGGTTGTTGTATCAGTAGTGTAGGATTGGTGTTAGGTGTGTTGGTGGAATATGATGAGATGGTAGTTGTATCAGTAGTGTAGGATTGGTGTTAGGTGTGTTGGTGGAGTATGATGAGATGAGATGGTAGTTGTGTCAGTAGTGTAGGATTGGTGTTAGGTGTGTTGGTGGAGTATCATGAGATGGTTGTAGTGTCAGTAATGTAGGATTGGTGTTAGGTTTTTTGGTGGAGTATGCTGAGATGGTAGTTGTGTCAGTAATGTCGGATTGGTGTTAGGTGTGTTGGTGGAGTGTGATGAGATGGTAGTTGTGTCAGTAGTGTAGGATTAGTGTAAGGTGTGTTAGCAGAGTATGATGAGATGGGAGTTGTGTCAGTAATGTAGGATTGGTGTTAAGTGTGTTGGTGATGTATGATGAGATGGTTGTTGTATCAGTAGTGTAGGATTGGTGTAGGGTGTGTTGGTAGAGTATGGTGAGATGGTAGTTGTGTCAGTAATGTAGGATTGGTGTTAGGTGTGTTGGTAGGTTGAGGTCAAGTGAAAACTGTCTGGCGGGCATGAGGACCTTGCAAGGTACGCACATACCAAATTTAGTTATACTTTTACTTATAAAAGATAATTTAACATTACAAACATTTTTTTTTTTTTTCAAGTAGTCACTGAACTATGAAAATGAGGTCAAGGACATTGGACATGTGACTGGCGGCATCCATATACAAAGTATGAAGCATCAAGGTCTTCCTCCTTCTAAAATTTAAAGCTTTTAAGAAGTGCTTGATCACTATCCCTATGCCGAGCTTTCTGAGATTAAAGTCGCAGTCTCGACAAAAAATAAACAGTTTTAAGGGGGCTGGCGGGTCTAAATAATTTTTTTAATTTAAAAAAAATGGGGTCACCGTTCATTTACGCTCACAATCTGCCTTCGAAAGAAGTATACATTTTTGTTAATGTCCTTTTTTCTGTTGACCTAATAGGGGAAATAGTTGTAATATCGAAATAAAAAAAGAACTAAATTACAGAAATCGCTTAAATTTTACAGTTATTTAGTTTATGTACAGCTTTTTCGAAAACAACAATAAACTAGAGGCTCTAAAGAGCCTGTGTCGCTCACCTTGGTCTATGTGCATATTAAACAAAGGACACAAATGGATTCATGACAAAATTGTATTTTGGTGATGGTGATGTGTTTGAAGTTCTTACTTTACTGAACGATTTTGCTTCTTACAATTATATCTATCATGAACTTTGCCCATTAGTAACAGAGAACTATATTTGGTAAAAATTTACATAAATTTACCAAATTAATGAAAATTGTTAAAAATTGACTATAAAGGGCAATAACTCCTTCAGGGGTCAATTGACCATTTAGGTCATGTTGACTTATTTGTAGATCTTACTTTGCTGAACATTATTGCTGTTACAGTTTATCGCTATCTATAATAGTATTCAAGATAACCAAAAACGGCAAAATTTCTTTAAAAATTACCAATTGGAGGGCAGCAACCCAACAACCAGTTGTCCAATTCATCTGAAAAATTCAGGGCAGATAGATATTGACTTGATTAACAATTTAACTTATTGTCAGATTTGCTCTAGATGCTTTGGTTTCATAGTTATAAGCAAAAAACTGCATTTTACCCCTATGTTCTATTTTTAGCCGTGGCCGCCATCTCGGTTGAATGGCCAGGTCATCGGACACATTTTTCAAACTAGATACCCCAAAGATGATTGTGGCCTAGTAGTTTCAGTGGAGATTTTGTAAAAGATTACTTAGATTTATGAAAAATGGTTAAAGATTGACTATAAAGGGCAATAACTCCTAAAGGGGTCAACTGACCATTTTGGTCATGTTGACTTATTTGTAGATCTTACTTTGCTGAACATTATTGCTGTTTACAATTTATCGCTATTTATAATAATATTCAAGATAATAACCAAAAACAGCAAAATTTTCTCAAAATTACCAATTCAGGGGCAGCAACCCAACAACCGATTGACCGATTCATCTGAAAATTTCAGGGCAGATAGATCTTGACCTGATAAACATTTTTACCCCATGTCAGATTTCCTCAAAATGCTTTGGTTTTTGAGTTATCAGCCAAAAACTGCATTTTACCCCTATGTTCTATTTTTAGCCGTGGCGGCCATCTTGGTTGGTTGACCAGGTCACACCACACATTTTTTAAACTAGATACCCCAAAGATGATTGTGGCCAAGTTTGGATTAATTTGGCCCAGCAGTTTCAGAGGAGAAGATTTTTGTAAAAGATTACTTTAATTTACGAAAAATGGTTTGACTATAAAGGGCAATAACTCCTAAACGGGTCAACTGACCATTTTGGTCATGTTGACTTATTTGTAGATCTTACTTTGCTGAACATTATTGCTGTTTACAATTTATCTCTATCTATAATAATATTCAAGATAATAACCAAAAACAGCAAAATTTCCTCAAAATTACCAATTCAGGGGCAGCAACCCAACAACCGACTGACCGATTCATCTGAAAATTTCAGGGCAGATAGATCTTGACCTGATAAACATTTTACCCCATGTCAGATTTCCTCAAAATGCTTTGGTTTTTGAGTTATAAGCCAAAAACTGCATTTTACCCCTTTGTTCTATTTTTAGCCGTGGCGGCCATCTTGGTTGGTTGACCAGGTCACGCCACACATTTTTTAAACTAGATACCCCAAAGATGATTGTGGCCAAGTTTGGATTAATTTGGCCAGGTAGTTTCAGAGGAGAAGATTTTTGTAAAAGATTACTTTAATTAACGAAAAATGGTTAAAAATTGACTATAAAGGGCAATAACTCCTAAACGGGTCAACTGACCATTTTGGTCATGTTGACTTATTTGTAGATCTTACTTTGCTGAACATTATTGCTGTTTACAGTTTATCTCTAACTATAATAATATTCAAGATAATAACCAAAAACAGCAAAATTTCTTTCAAAATTACCAATTCAGGGGCAGCAACCCAACAACCGATTGACCGATTCATCTGACAATTTCAGGGCAGATAGATCTTGACCTGATAAACATTTTTACCCCATGTCAGATTTGCTCTAAATGCTTTGGTTTTTGAGTTATAAGCCAAAAACTGCATTTTACCCCTATGTTCTATTTTTAGCCGTGGCGGCAATCTTGGTTGGTTGACCGGGTCACGCCACACATTTTTTAAACTAGATACCCCAATGATGATTGTGGCCAAGTTTGGTACAATTTGGCCCAGTAGTTTCAGAGGAGAAGATTTTTGTAAAAGTTAACAACGACGACGGACGCCGGACGACGGACGACGACGGACGCCGGACGCAAAGTGATGGGAAAAGCTCACTTGGCCCTTCGGGCCAGGTGAGCTAAAAATATAGGTCACCAATGAGTAAATTTAAGATATTTCTATTTTAATGCCAAACAAGAGGCTGTCACAACGACAGCAAATCTGATTTATTAACATTTATTTGTGTCACAAGAACCATTACTCCTGAACGGTAAAAGTCAAAATCGTCTTTATTGAACTTGACCTATATTTTGTCATCAGTAACAACATATAAAAATTTCAAAAGCTTTGGTTGAATGGTTCATGAGAAAATGCACGGACACCACTGGAAACAACACCATTTTTCAATCTTTCAAGAACCATAACTCCTGAACGGTAAAAGTCAAAATCGTCATAATTAAACTTGATCTCCATTTTGTCATCAGTAACAACATATTAAAATTTGGGAAGCTTTGGAAGAACAGTTCATGCGTAAATGCACGGACATGACTGGAAACTCCATTTTTCAATTTTTAAAGAACCATAACTCCTGAACAGTAAAAGTCAAAATCTTCATTATTGAACTTGACATCCATTTTGTCATCAGTAATAACATATTAAAATTTGGGAAGCTTTGGTAGAACAGTTCATGCGTAAATGCACGGACACGACTTGAAACTCCATTTTTTAATCTTTCAAGAACCATTACTCCGGAACGATAAAAGTCAAAATCGTCATTATTGAACTTGACCTCCATTTTGTCATCAGTACATATTAAAATTTGGGAAGCTTTGGTAGAACAGTTCATGCGTAAATGCACGGACAAGACTGGAAACTCCATTTTTCAATCTTTCAAGAACCATAACTCCTGAACGGTAAAAGTCAAAATCGCCATTATTGAACTTGACCTTCATTTAGTTGTCAGTAACAACATATTAAAATTTTAAAAGCTTTGGTTGAACGGTTCATGAGTTAATGCATGGACAACATTTGATTGCAGCCCGCCCGCCTGCCCACCCGCCCGCCCGCCGTACATCCCCAAATCAATAACCGACATTTTTGTCACAAAAATCCGGTTTAAAATGGCATTTTTGCACCAAAGGCAGATAATTTGGAGCTTTATCAATAATATCTACATTTTAAAAGTCACCTTAGGCCAACAAGAATTGATTTTTTGGAATGATTCTTGTACCATAATGATAAAGTAATAACTACTTAAGGTAATAAATGGAATTTGTAATGAAAAATTATTGTTTAATTTTTTTCTGAAAATCTTATACCCATGAGCCTCCTTAAGAAAACTGTGTTCATTCATTAAGTGTATTAATAAAAAGGTTTGTCCCTCCATGTTAAAGTTACGCACAGACTGATTTCTTCATATTTAGTTTAACCTGTTTATTATACAGGTATTTCATCATAAACTTAAAAGTTGTACTTTGTTATATTTTATCTGCAGCTGTTTACCCTCAACTATTTGTATTTATATTGTAATTGTACTTTCTCTGTTGGCTTGTATTTAGTTTTTAGAGAATAAAATAACTATCTATCTAATAGGAATAAAACTGAATGTTACCTGTTTTGATATCACCCAAGGACTGCATCCTTGATCTATTAAACATTTTGTTACATCAATATTTCCAAACTTAGCAGCATGATGTAAACCTGTTTGTCCATCCTATAACAATATAAAAATATAAACATGTTAATGGTGTGTGATAAAAAAATCATGAGAGGAGTCAATTTACCAAATGTAAGAAATATAACATCGGGTAAGAAAATATCTAATTATATTAGTGTATAAACTATTAAATGGTAGATTAAGATATATAAATTCAATGCATATTTTCTAATTCAGTGAAACAAAACAGGTAAAAAAATAGTAAACTCTTAATTATATAAGTGTAACAAGTCAAATAATAGCAACCCTCACTTTATATAAGTCTCACAACTATTTGTTGTCCATTTAACATGTATGATCAACAACATGATTTTATGTTGATTCAGTAGAATGACAAAAGTGAAAAAAAAAACTTTTTTTCAAGAAACATTAAAACGAGTAATATTTTCTGATTCAGTACGAAGAGACAAGAAAAATAAGACCCCACTTTATATAATTCTGTCAAGTATTTCTAATTTTTAAAAGGCATTTTACATTAAATCTGTTGAATTAATATTATCTAACTAAAGAAGTTAACACAACTTGTTCTCATCAACTTCTCATTAAAATCAGATGTTTACAAAATAATTTTTCATCAGGAAACAAAATAAAACCTTAACTATCTGATTCAGTTCTGTGTTACGAATAAAATGAGACCCCACTTTATATAATTCTAACAAATATTTGTTGTCCATTAAACCTGTCTGATTAACAACATGATTTTGTGTAGATTCTGTATAAAATGGTGTGTAGTCAGAGTAAGGTGATTATATCTATCATTACCAAGCGGTGTCTAGTGTCTAACTGACTGCCGTGAGTGACTAGGTAAGTCACCACCTCCAGGTGTCCTCTCCCAGCGGCCAACATTAATGGTGTCCTTCCAAACTGTAATATCAACATATAACAGACATCAAAACTTGTGTCATAAACTGGACAATATTGTGTAATAAATATAAACAAAATATATATCACATGAATCAGTGGTCAAAACTGAATAAAATGACCAGTCACACTTGTATTTATATTCTACATAAACAACATGTTTTATTGTGAGATGTCAGAACTTCCATCAGAACTGTCAGGTTAAAAAAATAACTTTTTTCTAGAAACATTAATAATATTTATATCAATGGACTCAGCTGGACAAGACAATTAAAATGAGACCCCACTTTATATAATTCTATCAAGTATTTTTTGTCCATTAAACCTGTCTGATTAACAAAGATTAAGAAGAATGACAAAAAAAACTTTTTTTCAAGAAACATTAAAACGAGTTATATTTTCTGATTCAGTACGAAAAGACAAGAAAAATGAGACCCCACTTTATATAATTCTGTCAAGTATTTGTTATTTTTAAAAGATGTTTTACATTAGATCTGTAGAATTAATATTATCTGACTAAAGATGTTAACACAACTTGTTCTCATCAACTTCTCATTAAAATCAGATGTTAACAAAATAATTTTTCAACAGGAAACAAAATAAAACCTTTACTATCTGATGCAGTTCTTTGTTACGAATAAAATGAGACCCCACTTTATATAATTCTAACAAATATGTGTTGTCCATTAAACCTGTCTGATTAACAGTATTTTGTGTGGATTCAAAAAAATGATCAAAGCTTAGAAAATATTTAGTGGTATTTCCATGTAAAATGTTGGGTGTCTACCAGCTGCTTCATATCATATGAGTTGTTGTGTATAAGGGTTATATAGCAATGGTGTATGTTTGTGGTGAGTATAAGGATAATATAGCAATAGTGTATGTTTGTGGTGAGTATAAGGGTAATATAGCAATGGTGTATGTTTGTGGTGAGAATAAGGGTAATATAGCAATGGTGTATGTTTGTGGTGAGTATAAGGGTAATATAGCAATGGTGTATGTTTGTTGTGAGTATAAGGGTAATATAGCAATGGTGTATGTTTGTGGTGAGTATAAGGGTAATATAGCAATGGTGTATAAGAGTAATATAGCAATGGTGTATGTTTGTGGTGAGTATAAGGGTTATATAGCAATGGTGTATGTTTGTGGTGAGTATAAGGGTAATATAGCAATGGTGTATGTTTGTGGTGAGTATAAGGGTAATATAGCAATGGTGTATGTTTGTGGTGAGTATAAAGGTAATATAGCAATGGTGTATGTTTGTGGTGAGTATAAAGGTAATATAGCAATGGTGTATGTTTGTGGTGAGTATAAAGGTAATATAGCAATGGTGTATGTTTGTGGTGAGTATAAAGGTAATATAGCAATGGTGTATGATTGTGGTGAGTATAAAGGTAATATAGCAATGGTGTATGATTGTGGTGAGTATAAGGGTAATATAGCAATGGTGTATGTTTGTGGTGAGTATAAGGGTAATATAGCAATGGTGTATGTTTGTGGTGAGTATAAGGGTAATATAGCAATGGTGTATGTTTGTGGTGAGTATAAGGGTAATATAGCAATGGGGCATGTTTGTGTGAGTATAAGGGTAATATAGCAATGGTGTATGTTTGTGGTGAGAATAAGGGTAATATAGCAATGGTGAATGTTTGTGGTGAGTATAAAGGTAATATAGCAATGGTGTATGATTGTGGTGAGTATAAAGGTAATATAGCAATGGTGTATGATTGTGGTGAGTATAAGGGTAATATAGCAATGGTGTATGTTTGTGGTGAGTATAAGGGTAATATAGCAATGGTGTATGTTTGTGGTGAGTATAAGGGTAATATAGCAATGGTGTATGTTTGTGGTGAGTATAAGGGTAATATAGCAATGGTGCATGTTTGTGTGAGTATAAGGGTAATATAGCAATGGTGTATGTTTGTGGTGAGAATAAGGGTAATATAGCAATGGTGAATGTTTGTGGTGAGTATAAGGGTAATATAGCAATGGTGTATGTTTGTGGTGAGAATAAGGGTAATATAGCAATGGTGAATGTTTGTGGTGAGTATAAGGGTAATATAGCAATGGTGTATGTTTGTGGTGAGTATAAGGGTAATATAGCAATGGTGTATGTTTGTGGTGAGTATAAGGGTAATATAGCAATGGTGTATGTTTGTGGTGAGTATAAAGGTAATATAGCAATGGTGTATGTTTGTGGTGAGTATAAGGGTAATATAGCAATGGTGAATGTTTGTGGTGAGTATAAGGGTATAAGGGTAATATAGCAATGGTGTATGTTTGTGGTGAGTATAAGGGTGATATAGCAATGGTGTATGTTTGTGGTGAGTATAAGGGTATAAGGGTAATATAGCAATGGTGTATGTTTGTGGTGAGTATAAGGGTGATATAGCAATGGTGTATGTTTGTGGTGAGTATAAGGGTAGTATAGCAATGGTGAATGTTTGTGGTGAGTATAAAGGTAATATAGCAATGGTGAATGTTTGTGGTGAGTATAAGGGTAATATAGCAATGGCGTATGTTTGTGTTGAGTATAAGGGTAATATAGCAATGGCGTATGTTTGTGTTGAGTATAAGGGTGATATAGCAATGGTGTATGTTTGTGGTGAGTATAAGGGTAATATAGCAATGGTGTAGGTTTGTGGTGAGTATAAGGGTGATATAGCAATGGTGTATGTTTGTGGTGAGTATAAGGGTAATATAGCAATGGTGTATGTTTTTGGTGAGTATAAGTAAAGAACTGCAATAAGCCAAGTTTATTTTTTTCAAGTTTGCATTGCCTATAAGTGTGATCTGTCACTTGTTTGTGATGAGTGTAATAATGGCATTGCTATGTCACATGTTGCTGTTGAGTATAGGAGTGCCAATGCAACGTCACATGCTGGTGTTGAGTATAAGAGTGTCACTGCTATGTCACGTGCTGGTGTTGAGTATAAGAGTGTCATTGCTATGTCACATGCTGGTGTTGAGTATAAGAATGTCATTGTTATGTCACATGTTGGTGTTGAGGTAAAGAGTGTCATTGCTATGTCACATGTTGGTGTTGAGTATCAGAATGTCATTGCTATGTCACATATTGGTGTTGACTATAAGAGTGTCATTGCTATGTCACATGTTGGTGTTGAGTATCAGAATGTCATTGCTATGTCATATGTTGGTGTTGACTATAAGATTGCCATTGCTATATCACATGTTGGTGTTGAGTATAAGAGTGTCATTGCTATGTCACATGTTGGTGTTGAGGTAAAGAGTTTCATTACTATGTCACATGTTGGTGTTGAGGTAAAAAGTGTCATTGATATGTCACATGCTGGTCTTGACTATAAGAGTGTCATTGCTATGTCACATAATTGTGATGAGTGTAATAATGTCATTGTTATGTCAACTGTTGGTGTTGACTATAAGTTGTATACAGTAAGAAAAGAGGGACGAAAGACACCAAAGGGACAGTCAAACTCGTAAATCTAAAACAAACTGACAACGCCATGGCTAAAAATGAAAAAGACAAACAGAAAAAACAATAGTACACATGACACAACATAGAAAACTAAAGAATAAACAACACGAACCCCACCAAAAACCAGGGGTGATCTCAGGTGCTCCGGCTGGGTAAGCAGATCCTGCTCCACATGCGGCACCCGTCGTGTTGAGTATCAGACAGCAACCCTTTGACATACACACTGGATAGGTATTTATCAGTGTAATGAAATAAATCACAATATTTCAGTTGTATACAGTAAGAAAGTATCAGACAGCAACTCTTTGACATACAAATTGGAGTGGTATTCATAAGTGTAATGAAGTAAATCACAATATTTCAGTTGTATACAGTAAGAAAGTATCAGACAGCAACCCTTTGACATACACACTGGAGTGGTATTCATCAGTGTAATGAAGTAAATCACAATATTTCAGTTGTATACAGTAAGAAAGTATCCGACAGCAACCCTTTGACATACAAACTGGAGTGGTATTCATCAGTGTAATGAAGTAAATCACAATATTTCAGTTATATACAGTAAGAAAGTATCCGACAGCAACCCTTTGACATACAAACTGGAGTGGTATTCATCAGTGTAATGAAGTAAATCACAATATTTCAGTTGTATACAGTAAGAAAGTATCAGACAGCAACCCTTTGACATACAAACTGGAGTGGTATTCATCAGTGTAATGAAGTAAATCACAATATTTCAGTTGTATACAGTAAGAAAGTATCCGACAGCAACCCTTTGACATACAAACTGGAGTGGTATTCATCAGTGTAATGAAGTAAATCACAATATTTCAGTTATATACAGTAAGAAAGTATCCGACAGCAACCCTTTGACATACAAACTGGAGTGGTATTCATCAGTGTAATGAAGTAAATCACAATATTTCAGTTGTATACAGTAAGAAAGTATCAGACAGCAACCCTTTGACATACAAACTGGAGTGGTATTCATCAGTGTAATGAAGTAAATCACAATATTTCAGTTGTATACAGTAAGAAAGTATCCGACAGCAACCCTTTGACATACAAACTGGAGTAGTATTCATCAGTGTAATGAAGTAAATCACAATATTTCAGTTGTATACAGTAAGAAAGTATCCGACAGCAACCCTTTGACATACACACTGGAGTAGTATTCATCAGTGTAATGAAGTAAATCACAATATTTCAGTTGTATACAGTAAGAAAGTATCCGACAGCAACCCTTTGACATACACACTGGAGTGGTATTCATCAGTGTAATGAAGTAAATCACAATATTTCAGTTGTATACAGTAAGAAAGTATCAGACAGCAACCCTTTGACATACAAACTGGAGTAGTATTCATCAGTGTAATGAAGTAAATCACAATATTTCAGTTGTATACAGTAAGAAAGTATCAGACAGCAACCCTTTGACATACAAACTGGAGTAGTATTCATAAGTGTAATGAAGTAAATCACAATATTTCAGTTGTATACAGTAAGAAAGTATCAGACAGCAACCCTTTGACATACACACTGGAGTGGTATTCATCAGTGTAATGAAGTAAATCACAATATTTCAGTTGTATACAGTAAGAAAGTATCAGACAGCAACCCTTTGACATACACACTGGAGTGGTATTCATCAGTGTAATGAAGTAAATCACAATATTTCAGTTATATACAGTAAGAAAGTATCCGACAGCAACCCTTTGACATACAAACTGGAGTGGTATTCATCAGTGTAATGAAGTAAATCACAATATTTCAGTTGTATACAGTAAGAAAGTATCAGACAGCAACCCTTTGACATACAAACTGGAGTGGTATTCATCAGTGTAATGAAGTAAATCACAATATTTCAGTTGTATACAGTAAGAAAGTATCCGACAGCAACCCTTTGACATACAAACTGGAGTAGTATTCATCAGTGTAATGAAGTAAATCACAATATTTCAGTTGTATACAGTAAGAAAGTATCCGACAGCAACCCTTTGACATACACACTGGAGTGGTATTCATCAGTGTAATGAAGTAAATCACAATATTTCAGTTGTATACAGTAAGAAAGTATCAGACAGCAACCCTTTGACATACAAACTGGAGTAGTATTCATCAGTGTAATGAAGTAAATCACAATATTTCAGTTGTATACAGTAAGAAAGTATCAGACAGCAACCCTTTGACATACAAACTGGAGTGGTATTCATCAGTGTAATGAAGTAAATCACAATATTTCAGTTGTATACAGTAAGAAAGTATCAGACAGCAACCCTTTGACATACACACTGGAGTGGTATTCATCAGTGTAATGAAGTAAATCACAATATTTCAGTTGTATACAGTAAGAAAGTATCCGACAGCAACCCTTTGACATACAAACTGGAGTGGTATTCATCAGTGTAATGAAGTAAATCACAATATTTCAGTTATATACAGTAAGAAAGTATCCGACAGCAACCCTTTGACATACAAACTGGAGTGGTATTCATCAGTGTAATGAAGTAAATCACAATATTTCAGTTGTATACAGTAAGAAAGTATCCGACAGCAACCCTTTGACATACAAACTGGAGTGGTATTCATCAGTGTAATGAAGTAAATCACAATATTTCAGTTATATACAGTAAGAAAGTATCCGACAGCAACCCTTTGACATACAAACTGGAGTGGTATTCATCAGTGTAATGAAGTAAATCACAATATTTCAGTTGTATACAGTAAGAAAGTATCAGACAGCAACCCTTTGACATACAAACTGGAGTGGTATTCATCAGTGTAATGAAGTAAATCACAATATTTCAGTTGTATACAGTAAGAAAGTATCCGACAGCAACCCTTTGACATACAAACTGGAGTAGTATTCATCAGTGTAATGAAGTAAATCACAATATTTCAGTTGTATACAGTAAGAAAGTATCCGACAGCAACCCTTTGACATACACACTGGAGTAGTATTCATCAGTGTAATGAAGTAAATCACAATATTTCAGTTGTATACAGTAAGAAAGTATCCGACAGCAACCCTTTGACATACACACTGGAGTGGTATTCATCAGTGTAATGAAGTAAATCACAATATTTCAGTTGTATACAGTAAGAAAGTATCAGACAGCAACCCTTTGACATACAAACTGGAGTAGTATTCATCAGTGTAATGAAGTAAATCACAATATTTCAGTTGTATACAGTAAGAAAGTATCAGACAGCAACCCTTTGACATACAAACTGGAGTAGTATTCATAAGTGTAATGAAGTAAATCACAATATTTCAGTTGTATACAGTAAGAAAGTATCAGACAGCAACCCTTTGACATACACACTGGAGTGGTATTCATCAGTGTAATGAAGTAAATCACAATATTTCAGTTGTATACAGTAAGAAAGTATCAGACAGCAACCCTTTGACATACACACTGGAGTGGTATTCATCAGTGTAATGAAGTAAATCACAATATTTCAGTTATATACAGTAAGAAAGTATCCGACAGCAACCCTTTGACATACAAACTGGAGTGGTATTCATCAGTGTAATGAAGTAAATCACAATATTTCAGTTGTATACAGTAAGAAAGTATCAGACAGCAACCCTTTGACATACAAACTGGAGTGGTATTCATCAGTGTAATGAAGTAAATCACAATATTTCAGTTGTATACAGTAAGAAAGTATCCGACAGCAACCCTTTGACATACAAACTGGAGTAGTATTCATCAGTGTAATGAAGTAAATCACAATATTTCAGTTGTATACAGTAAGAAAGTATCCGACAGCAACCCTTTGACATACACACTGGAGTGGTATTCATCAGTGTAATGAAGTAAATCACAATATTTCAGTTGTATACAGTAAGAAAGTATCAGACAGCAACCCTTTGACATACAAACTGGAGTAGTATTCATCAGTGTAATGAAGTAAATCACAATATTTCAGTTGTATACAGTAAGAAAGTATCAGACAGCAACCCTTTGACATACAAACTGGAGTGGTATTCATCAGTGTAATGAAGTAAATCACAATATTTCAGTTGTATACAGTAAGAAAGTATCAGACAGCAACCCTTTGACATACAAACTGGAGTGGTATTCATCAGTGTAATGAAGTAAATCACAATATTTCAGTTGTATACAGTAAGAAAGTATCCGACAGCAACCCTTTGACATACAAACTGGAGTAGTATTCATCAGTGTAATGAAGTAAATCACAATATTTCAGTTGTATACAGTAAGAAAGTATCAGACAGCAACCCTTTGACATACAAACTGGAGTGGTATTCATCAGTGTAATGAAGTAAATCACAATATTTCAGTTGTATACAGTAAGAAAGTATCCGACAGCAACCCTTTGACATACAAACTGGAGTAGTATTCATCAGTGTAATGAAGTAAATCACAATATTTCAGTTGTATACAGTAAGAAAGTATCCGACAGCAACCCTTTGACATACAAACTGGAGTGGTATTCATCAGTGTAATGAAGTTAATCACAATATTTTAGTTGTATACAGTAAGGAAGTATCAAACAGCAACCTTTGACATACAAAATGGAGTGGTATTAAGTATTTCATGTTTGTTTGTGGCTGCTGTTTGTCTTTTTGTCTGGCCATGGCATTCTTCTTCTACTTCATGTACTTAATGTGGTTTTTCACTTTTTTACTTGGGTATTGGTGTTGAATACAGGAGCTGTATATTTTGGTGGTGTGTAATGATGTTTCACACTGTTTTTGTTGAATACAAGAGTTCTATATATACATTCAGGTTGCGTAATGATGTTTCTTAATATTTTGAGACTAGGGTATTTGCAATAACTAAAAATTAACATTCAACCTGGCACGGAAAATAAACAGGAGTAACATTTGACTGATTCAAATTGTGTGTTCTATATAATAAATAACTTTATATATGCAAAACATTTTACTTTACTTACTTTACGATCTCTACATTCCAAGTTAGCTCTGTTCTTTACACATAATTCTACCTCTTTTATATTCCCCTCCTTTGCAGCTGTAATAAGTTTCTGTAAGCAAAACAAAGCTTTTACATTTTTCTCTAGAACATACAAATGTATTATAAATGTAATAATTGAATTTAACAAGCTACATTTTTTCAGTTTCAACAGTTTATACCAAATACAGTGATTACCAAGAAGGAGTGAAATTGTTGTCTATAATTTCTTTTTTAAGAAAAGTCTGTAGACAATTGTATTATGCATCAGTTTTGAGATCAGCCTAAGTTTTTGTTGAGGTTTGTGTTGCTCGGTCTTTAGTTTTCTATGTAATGTTTTGAATATAAAAAGAAAATGTGGTATGATTGCCAATGAGACAATTCTACAAAATAGACAAAATGACACAGAAAATAACAACTATAAGTCACCGTACAGCCTTCAACAATGATCAAAGCCCATATGGCATAGTCAGCTATAAATGGCCCTGAAATGACTAATGTAGACTGTTGAATTTTGATTGTTTCTCATTTTTTTCCATGGCGTTGTCAGATTCTCTTCGACTTAAAGAGTTGTGAATGTCCTACACTATCTTACGTTTCTTTTTTTTGGTCTCCTGGAATTTTGTATATTGAAATTCTGTTCACTGTAGTCATTTTGATTTCTCCTGTTCTCCCCCTGAGAATACTGCACGCCTGTATCTTTATGTACAAATTATAGACAACATAGGTCTTATGACATAGGTCACATGACAATGACTGACTCTGAGAATACTGCACGCCTGTATCTTTATGTAAAGTTTATAGACAACATTGGTCACATGATATAGGTCACATGACACTGACTGACTCTGAGAATAATACACGCCTGTATCTTTATGTACAGTTTGTAGACAACATAGATCACATGACATACATTTTGTAGGTCACATGACACTGACTGACTCTGAGAATACTACACGCCTGTAACTTTATGTAGAGTTTGTAGACAACATAGGTCACATGACATTGACTGACTCTGAGAATACTACAGGCCTGTAACTTTATGTACAGTTTATAGACAACATAGGTCACATGACACTGACTGACACTGAGAATACTACAAGCCTGTAACTTTATGTACAGTTTATAGACAACATAGGTCACATGACATAAGTCACATGACAATGACTTTTAAGAAGAAAAACTTACCTCATCCCAACTTGCCATTATATCCTGTAAAGGAAAATGAAATCATTGTGTATTTATAAAAATAAGGAGATATGATTACCAATGAGACAACTATCCACTTAAGTTCAAATGAAGTGGATGTAAGCAATTATAGGCAACGGTACGACCTTCAACAATAAGAACAAGAGGCTGTCAAGTGACAGCAAACTGGATTTTCCTGCATACAATGTAGGTCAAACCCTGAATAGTTGAACAAGTATGGACACAACATTTAAGCTTTTAACAGCTCTGAATTTGGATTCTGATTGAATATTTATAATATCTAGATTATTTTCTAATTAAGAGGGAATGCCAAAAACCATCAAGCTTCCTCCCTAAAATTTATTGAAAGTACATTTTTAATTAATAATGAAAATGATATTTTCAAATCTGAAACACAAACAGGATCATGTAAAAAAATAAACATTGACACACACAGCAAAAATGAATTACCACATAACAACTGTGACATCTACCTTCATAACACACATGACTTTAAAAAAAAAGCCAAAAAGAAATTTTGATGTTATCATTACTCAGGTCAGGAACACTACCTTATATGGAAATGCATGAATTAGCATACTTATGTTCTCGCACGTGTAATTGTTTATTTACGTGTGACGCAATTTATTGTTACCTGTTTTTTTTTACCAATCCACTTAATGAGCAACAATGCATTATGGACTACTACGTGTTTACAATCAACCAAGAACACATGCTACTTACTTAAATACAACACATTTTGTCGTGCAATGCGGGATTAACAATTTAGCTTAGTTTTTCATTTTTTGTATCCAAATTTATAGTTCGTGATATAAAGTATTCGTTCCATGCTCAGATTAATGAAGAGTTCTTTCTATGCGAAGAAAAAAGTGTTTGATTTACCAGATATATAGCTATTCACGTGTTTGATGATGACATGCAGAATTCATGTATTTGTCCATGGCCACCAGACAGCAACAAAACAACAGTGAAAAACACAATTACACATCAGACAAACATATAAGTGTAAAGTTAGCCGTCGATTACAGCCGATGCTAATATTCATGAGTGCAGAAACTTTCGTATAGATAGTTAAAGAGAAATGTGTGATCCATGAATTTTGTGTTCATACAAAAGACGAAGACTAAGAGTTTGTCAAGTATCTGATGGGGTCACTACACTTTTTGAGTTTAAAAATATATATTGCACCTACTTTTATGTTTAAAAAGTTATTTAAATCGAGGACAAAATGTGTTTATATATTTGTCTTTAAGAGACAATAGCGTATAGTCATCAATCGTGGCCATTAATAGCGGACTATACAGTATGGGGTTTTCTCATTGTTGAAATCGTTACAGTTGCCTATCATAACTTATATCCACTTTATTTGTGCTTAAGTGGATAGTTGTCCCATTTGGCAATCATACCCCATCTCCTTATTTTTGTATATAAACATCCCTCAGAAGTTCGGGTTTCCATTATAAAGTATTTACATACACATATATGACAGTGTTTACAAAAAAGTATTGATTTTTGACATATTTCAGTATTTGCCACTTTCAAACTGTTCCCTTTGCTCTGACGGTAGTGGAAAACAACTGTTGTTTCATATGGTTTTCGTCTTTGCTAAGATTTTTTTTTCAAATGGAGATATTAGATTTTTTAAATTTTTAACGGACTCGTACTCGAACATTTGTCAATCTTAATAAAATCATTAATGATGTTAGCCATGTTTATGTTCGACAACGTGGGAAATTTGATATGTTTTGTGAAAATTGCACCTTTACACCTAAACCTGCTATATTTCTTTTATGCCTATTTTAATGGTTGAAATTATGGAAATATTTATATAAAAAAAAATCTTTTATTGAATCTAGTTAAGCCAAATATATCGTTTAATGTTTCATCAATAAAGAAACAGTCAGTTAGTTCCCACTTTAATAATAACCGATATACATTTATTTTGATTTCGTTAATTTCAATTGTTTTCTCGGACCAATATTAAAACCGTAAACCCCAAATTTCAAATTGAAACTAAAAAGGACATTGAATTAGCAGTCTTATAGGTTAAAAAAATCTATTCCTAAAAATTCCAGCTACCTTAAATCGAATGTATTGTATTTTTCAGAATCATGTTGCAATTGGTCGGACTGTTGCAATGCTGCAGGAAACCATTGGGGAAGAACTTCGAACTCAAGACATCCTGAAAGCATATCTTATGTTTGAATGTTTAACAGACCATTCTTATTCATTCAATTGTGTATTATGTGGGCATTATCCTTCTGTTATGATTATGGATGGAGTTCGTAAAACATGCTTTCGCTTTGCAGGTTTGTAATTTTTTAAGCATTACGATTACATTACATGTTTTGCAATTTCGTCTCATTGTTCTGCACATTTTAACAATTGTTTGCCAAATGATACAGGCTCCTTTCTATTGGCCGTTAAACATGTTCATGAACGATGAACTCCCCCATAACAAGGGACAGTGGCGTTTAAAATGCAGCTTATGAATTGTGTATTTGCAAATATAGTATAAATTGAGAAAATGTCATGAACCATTAAAGTTACATGTTTTCATTACAGGTCTCCTTAAACAAAGGAGTAGTCCGGTTAGGACCGATTTTGTCCTCAACTTTCAGGAAATCTAGCGAAAGGTTTTAAACACTTTTTTAACACTTTAGTGTCTATGTCATTTGATTCGATTAATTTATGTGACTGGTTTTAACTGATTTAGTCATTGAAAAAACTCCGATTCAAGCTTGAATATGAAAAAAAGTGGTAGATAATTATAGGGTACTAAAATTGCTTCACAACAATTATACTTCTGCTTCTCATTTGATTGCAAACTTTTTTCTATAGCAGACATGTATGATTCATTTCGTGCTCTGTTCAGTACAATGATGGTATCATAATTACACTTTGTTAATCCATATCAACATTTGATTTAATTTTTTTCAGTTTCCGATATGTGTCAACCAAAACCGAACGAGGAGTCACAAGGAAAAGTGAATATGTCTCTCTACTGGAATAAGGTAGAAAATTCAATAGTAACAGACGGAATAACTAAAGGTATTTAAAGAGATATTTAGGGATTATTATTATAGATATGTTTTACCAAACAGGCTAAATGGCTAATGCTAATCTAAAATTAGAAAAAAAATCTATGATAAACGCTTATCGCAACATATTTTTCAAGGTACGTTTTTTAAAACAATTACATAGTAGCTGGTGGTTTCCGTAAAATTGCGAAGGAATGATTTCAACTTCGCCATTTTAGAATTTTTAGCTTAATAGTTTCCTTGAATAAACAGCAATCCCATATCAAGGAATCATAATATGAAATACAAGCCCTGGAATATCGTATCAATTTGGAGATATATACTCTGTACTGACCAGTACCAGTTATTTCAATGCAGTGACTACACACATTTTTACAAATAGTATAGGTAAAACAGCGTTTTGAAATTAAAATCTCCGTTTAGCCAATATATAAAATGTATTAACAAATACATATCAGTTGTGTGATAGCTTGGGCCTTCATTTCTGTATTTCTTGTATAACCGTATTTTCCCCGTTTGTCTTCCTTTATTTTTGAACACTACTAATAGTATTATTTATTCTATATATACACTTTTTAATAAAGAACTTGATTTATTTTTACAGGCAAAAAGTTTCTATCAAGTATATGTCCTACATATGACAATTGGGCTCCCTGGATTGGAGCATCTAGCAGATTAAATGAATATGCATACAATACTGAATATATGAAATGTCAGCACAATTCAGACACAGACACAGAGCCCATACCAGACGAGGTATTGAAGAACTTAAGAGACGAAAAGGTAAATGCTTAACGCCTTTTAAGTCTGCGGTCCGTTCTTCAAAATGTGTATATGTAATTGTCGACTGTATACCAACAAATCTGTCTGACGAAACAGCTACAAAAATGTGTCGTAACGAGTAATTCATAAGTGTCCGCTGTATTCATTAGTATAGTTTTAAAAGAAAGATAAAAATAGAGTAAATTCCATTTTTTACGACGATTATGACCAAAAAAAGTTGATGACGTCACGCTCACATACCCATGCAAGTTGTGTCTATGAGCTGATAGTCATACAAAATAAATAGAAGACTTATTACATCCAAAAATTAAAAAAATGCATTATAAAACAGATTATATTTTAAGATTTTAAAAAAAGTTGATGTAGGGCGTTGGCTGGACGGACACATTGCTGACGGTATTATCACGATGTCTCAGATGCAAGGATTCAAATTCCGATTAAGTTGAGACAAAGTGTTAAAATTATACACAACTGCTTTTAACATTAGCACAATAATGTGTTTGCAAGTTTGTGGGAGCAAATTTTTATTCTTCCTTGATGATCCAATGGGGATCAAATTTTTCAAATGAACTTTTTTGTGATTTGTCATAAACATCATTTTTTATTGCAGAAATCTACAGTGAAGAGGTTTTGCAGAGAGTTAGGGATTAAACCTGGCAATGGCTCTGTATTAGATCTTATTCTGAAAATGAGGGAGAATTCAGTCCGACAAAGTAAATACGACGAAGTCTATGAGAAGATTTTTAGAACAACAGGTTCGTTTTGCCTCGCATGCAGTGTGTCTTGGGTAATGCGATAAGGATATGTCCTGAGATATGTCTTAAGATGATGCCTAAGTGGTCCTGTGACAGTTTGAAGGCTAGTCTTATGGCGTTTGTAGGGCATGTCTTATGATAGACCTAATTTCGACTATATTACGACCATCTTAAAGTATCTATGTAATTTTAATAAAATACGTAGAGAATTGAATGAAATATATAATGATAAGAAAGAAAAATTAATGTCTGATAGAATTTAGCAGTTATGCCCTTTTCGTCAAAAACGTGCATCTTATGATTATGAATGGTGTATTTTTAGATAGGTTACCAATTAAAGTTTGTGTTTCTTTACAAGTGAAAACGTATAAATAGGATCAGCTTCACGTCACCATTCTGTGAAGAAAGTTACAAATGTGATCGGTGATCATAATTTTACTACATATCACTGAAGAGACATTTATTGTCGAAATCCGGATCTGGTGTACAAAAAAATATTGACACCTTATGTTTGTAGCATAATATTTTAGCCACTAGTTAATTGTTTACATCTCATGGTTAATTTTATTTGGCAATTGCCAATGGCAGTCAGCAGGGAACATCAGTTTTTCGACCTGTTAGTCCAATGCGTTTTGTTTAAATATACTTTTCACTTTTTGGTCTTTTGGAAAATGTTGTTTTTGCTGTTTTAGACCCTTCTACAACGAAATTTGATTTACATGCACACGTATAAAATTGCGGTTGTTATCCAACGCAATCATATGTTTGAACGTAGTTTTCAATTTAACATATGTATGTGTACATATTAAATCTTTAATACAAAATAGTAATTGATTTGAAATAAATTTCAGGTGGATGGGTAATAGGATTATGTCCCCATTCCGTGGTATATGCATCCAAGTGTCTTCTTCGTGGCGAAAGTCCAAGAGATTTTGTAGATCTTTTGCGATCACTTAAACACCAGCCAAATGTGGTAATTGTTGATGTGGCAAACAAAGTTGCTTCATGTGGCAACCGTTTACAACCAGGAATGTTTCATCCACATGAAGGAAGAGTTGCAGAGACAACAGATGAAAACTTATGTAGAGCCGAAGAGGGTTTACCATTTAGTCTTCCGTTCTTACAGCAAACAGAAGATGAAGTGGACGAATCTAGCAACCCAACGACTGGTTCTTCGGACCATTACTGTCTATTTGATTGGTTCCATGAAGGAAACTGTAAAGAGCAGAAAGAAAATCTCCGCAAAATTTCTCTTGTTGAAGGATTGGCTGGTTCCATTGATACCCAAGCTGCTGAACAATTTTTCAACTCTTTGAAACGTGACCTATATTTTATAAATCAGATGTCACCGTTAGTTCACGTATTCATTTGCCGATTATTGTTCCATCTTCACAATGAAACTGTCAACGATCACCTATGGTCACAGCAACAAAAAATGACACCATACACACTAAGTATGAATGAATATGGCCAGGTTCGACATACCAAAAATGCAACGACAAACGGAACCAAATGCAGTTTTTTTAGAAGAAGTTCAAAAACAACAGAAAAGGATGCAACAGACAATGTTCGTACCAACTTCGAACAGGAAGAGGAGGCAATATATACAGCAGAACCTGTGCCTGTTACGATACGAACACAAGGTGGAGCGCCAACGGATAACAGCTTGGTTGCATTGTTCAACACAAAAATAAGAGAGTATTTAGAGGCGTCTGAAGAGTTAAGTGTAGATGAGCAAGAAGCACTCAATCGGAACATGAAATATGCCAATAAAACCATAGGGACATCTGCATCAATTGAAAGACGACAACAGATATCAGAACATATTATCAATGACATTTTTATGCAGTGCCAGGGTTCATCCAACTACTGTGGTCTTTGTGTCGTCAATAATATATTGGGACCGGACCAGCACAACAACTTTCCTGTTACAATAGAACAGATGGACGAACTTGCAGACAATATGTGGTTGAATATAGCAAATGACCCATTTTCAACCCCATCATTCATACTCCCAGTTCTCCGTGACAGGGAAGGATTTTACACAATCGAAGTTCTCCTGGCTGCATTGGAACACAATGATCTAACGACTGTAAGGCTTGATCCATCAATCGTTAATCACTCCACTATAGAGGATATTTGGAACAGCCTTAAACTGTACGATAAAGAAGCAATAAGTCTGCTTATAAGATACAAGACAACCGCTCACTACGTTGCTATAACTTGGAGAGGAAATTGTTATCGCCTTATAGATTCCAGGGAACCTTCAGCTAGTTTGATTAGTCCAACACAGATGAGTTGTTTAATTAAATTACACTGCAACCATCCAGGTTCAATCTATCTAGTTCAGGTATATCAAGTTATTCGTATGTTTGTGATATAAATAAGATGCTTGGTATACATCAATGAGACAGGTACCAACGACTCATACAACAAAAGTCATGCGGTATTCAAACATGTACAAATCCTAAAATCTAGATATAAATGTACATATTAAATATACAAACGAAAGCATCTCTCAGATTTTCGTGAAAGATATTGTGGTCAATATAATGGACTTTGATGCGACTGTCATACAAGTAAGAAGTTAAGCTAGCTATAAAACCAGGCTTAGTCCACTATTTTCTACACGTCTGTACACAGTCAGGAATATGACAGTTGTTGCATGTATTAATATTTTTCGTTAAATGTGTTTTAGCTTCTGATTTTGCCTTTTAATTCATGTAATTACGGACTTTACTTTTTGGAATTTTCATCGGAGTTCCGTACTTTTGTAGTTTTAATTTTTGAACAATTAATTAAATAGAAATTTTCATTTTCAAAGTTGGTAAAGTCTAGATGAAGGTAAAAATAAACTAACAGTTGAACGAGAGTCAAACTTGTTTTAATTACTGTAAAAATAAAAACAAGATTTATTTAGGACTACTTGTAGCATTAGACACAAATTGAGACCGTTTATGGACCGAATAAGTGTATTCAATTACTTCAAGATATTATTGTCAAAACAGAATGATAGTTTTCAATCATGTACAGGAGGTGTGTCTTTGAAGGATTAGATCATATTTTATCAAAAAGCATAATAAATACATGGTTATCAATTTCACTTAACAAAATATCTATGTAAATACTTGTGTATATAACAAACTTCATGAAATGATTAAGACTTATTATACATTAATACATTATATGAATAATATATATATATCAATTTGTAAATAAGTCTAAATTGAAAACTACGTTCAAACCTATGACTGCGTTGGATAAAAACCGCAATTTTTATACGTGTGCATGTCAAACAAATTTCGTTGTAGAAGGGTCTAAAAACAGCACAAACAACATTTTCCAAAAGACCAAAAGAGTGAAAAAGTATATTTAAACAAAACGCATTTGACTAACAGGTCGAACAACTGATGTTCTTTAACCCTGCTGACTGCCATTGACGATTGCCAAATAAAATTGATCACAAGATGTAACAAACTGGATCTCAATATAAATTTAATACGTCACAGAAAAAAAAAAGTTGTTAACTTGTGGACAGGATGTTGTGCCACAAATTCGGTGTCAATATTTCTTTAGTACACCATATCCGGATTTCGACAATAAATGTCTCTTCAGTGATGTTAGCGATCGAAACGGTATTTGGAAGGCCAAATAAAAAGTACCCTCATTTTTTAGAGAAAGTACCCTCATTTTTAGATTAACTCCTGAATTTTAAGAGTCAATATATAGGATGAACGGATCATATAAGATAAGATAAGATAAGATAAATTTTATTTTCCAAATTAGGTCCCCAGGGGGGCATATACACATAACATATATGATTGATACAACATACAGTATTTTACATAACATTGTAAAATAAACTATTGAAATAGTCATACAGGTATTATTTGTTATATAAAAAAGTATTTTGAGTTGCTACTCCAGAGATGTGGCAAACCCCATTTTGTTTCTCACTTGATTTTATAATATTTTGCTGAAAATGTATAAATATAAAATATAAACCGAATATATCAATTTGTAAGACTAATTATGATAGCATGCTGCCGAAAATGTAATTACATAGATCTGTATTATGATATGTGATAGTAATATTAACATATATCAGTTATTTAAGTTTTTCTTGAATTTTAGAGAAATGCAACAAGTGAAGAGGAATACTGGGAGAGGACTTTCGAAAACCAAGAATCTCCTCATACGGTAATAAATAGAAATAACTGTATATATAGTGTTTATAACACCTAGTCAAATATCAAACTATAATTATCAGTAAAAATTAATATTTTTATAAAATAAGTCCATTTACAAGATATCAGTTTAATTTTTTTTGGTTAGTTACCAATTTTTTAAAGATTTTTTTTATTGGAGTTGCAACATAAACTGTATCAGAGCCCCCGAAATATTTTCACCATCTCTGTATTTTGGTTCAAATGTGTTGAAGATAAACTCCTCATTGATACCAGGAACGAAATTTAAGATTAACGCCAGACGCGCGTTTTGCTACAAAAGACTCATCAGTGACGCTCGAATCAAAAATGTTATAAAAGGCCAAATAAAGTACGAAGTTGAAAAGCATTGAGGACCCAAATACCTGCTGAAAGCTTGCATGGATGTTACGTAACTAAAATTGAAAAAAAAACTGAAAAAGCAAAAAAAAACCAGTTTACTGTCATATAATATCGATCTCAAATACATGTACATATAACCCCGCTCCATGCTTTTTCTAACGCATGTCCAAAGTTGAGAGCCCGTAATTCGTTGATTGTCGTTGGCTTCTGTTTGTTTTATTTGTTTTACGTATAGTGGTTTTACATAGATTAAGCCACTTTGTTATTTAAAATTATTTAACAGTTTATCAAGTTATGGTATTTATCTACTTAATTGTAACGTCGTACGGTAACCTTTAAGTTTATGTGTTTTGTTTTCTTTATATAAATAGATATTTTGCAATCGTACCGCATCTTTTTCTTTTTGTATTAAAATTACATTCCTATTAAAAAGGCTACAGAAACGAATGGGAACCGACAGAACCAATGCGAAACAAACATGGAAGAAGATATATTGGATAATATGGAATCAAAGAGACATGACCTGAATACGGCGACGCATCCGAAGGTCAGATTAAATATTGATTATAACTCATAAAACAAATTAATTATATCGCTGAAATAACTTATTTGACAATTTTTCCACATTTTTATACCTACTAACCATGCTAACGTTGGATAAATGATTTAATTAAAACCATTCGACGATTCGTTTATCAATACTGGTTTGCTTAACTTCCAGTGACGAAAGCCGTTGTAAATGAAGTGTTTAAAGAGGATAATGAGTTTGAGGCCCAATTATTTTTGCCATACAACAAATTTTCATCTTCCGTAGCTACGTGTAAAATCATGCCACAAATGCAAACAAGACCAGCCTATTTTAACGAAAAAATGTCATAAAACAATTAAGAAATTGCAGTACTGCATGTGTTGGAATTGGTAATTTGACGTTGTTGTCCATACCTGGGCCCGGTTGTTCAAAAGGCCGGATAAAGTTGTTGAAACACTAGGGGCGGGATTTTTTTTAAAACCCAAATTATCATGTAATTTAATATGATCTTTTTTTCATGTTAGGACAATACAACGAAAGACGTAGAAGAACAATCTAGTGATGAAAACGACAACGGTTCAGAATATATGACAAACGTTGAAAATATAATGGTAATCATTACTTAATATGCTTAAATTTATGAATAGGTGATTATAATAATCATAAACGGTGAATACTTGTATCATCATACCACATCTAATTATTTCTATATCCTATATTATCTAAGTAGATTTGTAGATATAATCAAAAGCATGCAATCCTTCAATTTTACCAATTTTATTTTAGACCACTGAACATGAGTCTGGAAAAGCATGGTGTCTTTTCCCTTACTTATCCTTCTCAAAATTCGAATCCTTACGATATATATCAAGTCATCCCAGTCATCGATCGTTGTAGCGGAATCGTCTTGGTTCTAGTTCGTGGGTTAATTTCCCAGTTCAAGTTTGTTCGGAGCAACAACAAAGACTGATTAGCTCGGAATCAGAATGATGTGTATCTTGTTAACCAGCAATATAATATGCAGCTTTTCCAGAAATATTAATTTATATTTTTACCACTTACACATGTTTTCATCTGTTCATATGTCCATGAATCCATGATATATTTGCCACTTGACGTTAACTACCAATCAATAACCACCATCATTGAAAATTAGAGCGTGTCAGATATAACTTACTATCGCTTGAATAATTAACACAGATTGCAACATTCGTATTCGCTTATTATTGTGCACATTCGGGAATCCGAACAAGACTTAAAAATAAACAATCCGTCTTTATTTCAGGGCGAACGTTATTACGAACTAAGGAAGAAACCAACACAGGTATACTTTATTTAATTTAAGCATACACCGTATATAAACAAAACAACGTAACAAATGCCCACCGAAAGCTTTACTTTGTGAAGCCCAGGTGGTCGTGTGGTCTAGCGGGACGGCTGCAGTGCAGGCGATTTGGTGTAACGATATTACAGTAGCATGGGTTCGAATCCCGGCGAGGGAAGAACCAAAAATTTGCGAAAGCAAATTTACAGATCTAACATTGTTAGGTTGATGTTTAGACGAGCTGTGTATTTATATATATTATAATTATACCCGTGCTTTAAAGAAAGGGGTATACTGTTTTACCTATGTCTATCCGTCCGTCCGTCAGTCAGTCCGTCCCATGAATATTTTTCGTCGCATTTTTCAGAAGTCAGGAACTACAATACAAGGATTTCTGAAATTTGATTTCAGGGTTTATCTAAGTCAGCTATACCGTCTGATGCGTTTTCAGATTGATCACTTGACAACTTCATGTTTACCGAACACTAAAGTCTTGTATGATTTTACACATGATAGCCAAGTTGAAAATTTTCGTCACACTTTTCTCAGGAACTACAATACAAGGATTTCTGAAATTTGATTTCAGGATTTATATAAGCCAGTTATACCGTGTGATGCGTTTTCATCACCCGACAACTTCCTGTTTATCGAACACTTGCATATTTTCACACTATTTATATTATCCACTTGCGGCGCTTGTTTGTACAAAATTACATCTTGTACATAACATATACATATATAAAAACCTAAAGAGAGGTGATTTAAAAAGATCAAATTGATAATAATTGTCCTATAACTCAATTCATTTAGATCGATAAAAAGTTTCGCAAAAGAATCTCCAAAGTTTCATAAAAAAAACTGATCAGAGCAATTTTGAGATGAAAAATCCTGCTTTTAATATAAACAAAACACAAGAAGTAGCAAATGTAAAATCTAAAGTTTATAAAAATCAAAATGGACCTCAAATCATATAAACAATTCGTCCAAGTTTCATGCAGATTAGTTAAAGTGTTTTTGAGTTATTGTCCAACATGATGACGACGGAAGGATTTATGTACAACGGTATACCATTTTGTAAACGTCCTGTATATATAAACTATGAAACTAACGTTACATTGTAATAAAACCATATTGAATAGAAGGATCATTTCCGTTTTATACTTCACAGAAAAGAAGGAAAAGTTTTTGGTATGAATACGATCAGAAGAGGAATGGCAAGGGATTGCAAAGTTGTGTAAGTGTCTGTCTTTAATTATATATATATACATCAACAGCAGTCGAAAAGTCTGAAACGATATTTAATATCTCCAAAATTTTACTATAAAGGAAACTTTACCAATTGTAAAAAAATGTACTGATAAACGATGTGTGATTTTTCAAAATTTAATAGAAGAAAGTTCAATTTATTTCAAAAATGGAAAGCACTATATGTCTTGTAAAAGTTTAAATGTCATCTATGACACAGTAATTGATAACTATAGGTCACTTTACGGACTTCAACAATGAGTAAACCCATATCGCATAGTGAGCTATAAGAAACAATAAAATGATAAATTTCAACAATACAAACGAGCAAAGTTATTTTTAACTTTTGAGGCTTAACATTGTTAAAAAAATAATATTTTGAACTGTTATATATTTAGTCTATGGAAGATATTCTTAGGAATACAGATAAGAAGGACGATCTTAAAAGTGATAAAGAGGGCAGTATGAAAGGTAAACTACTAGTATACAAACTCTATATTGTACACAAATTGTTTCTTCAAAAAGAAAACGATTTGATTACTAAGTTGCAAAAGTTTAGACTCTTTATAGGCCTTAGATCAGTGCAAGAATCGAAAGGCTAGAGGATCAATTAAGAGTATAATATAATATATTATCGAAAGGCTATAATACAATATATCATACTCTTAATTGATCCTCTAGCCTTTCGATTCTTGCACTGATTATAAATAATTGCAAAACTAATGTGGCATCTCGTGTGGCATTCGAGAACACTTTTTCTGAACAGGATATTGGATTTCCACCATTCCGTTGAATAACATGTTAAAGTCAACGATTTCTTACTACAAAGTGATATCTGTGAGGTTAAGTACAAAATTTGGTTTCAAGAGGAAGGAATAAAGTCTCACTCAACTTGTTTTAAGAGGCAACTTTTTTTAGAACAAAAGAAGAACAGTGTTGCTTGGTAATCCGAAGGCCAAAGCTTCTCAAAGGACGCCAGAGCAATCTCGGACCATATAAAAAACGTTACATCAAGAGACAAAAATAAAAAAATCTATAGGCTCTTATACAGCCTTCAGCCATGAGCAAAGCCCATACCGCATAGTCAGATATTATAAGGCCCCGAAGTGACAATGTAAAACAATTCAAACGAGCAAACTAACGGCCTTATGTATGTACATGTACACAAATTGAACGGCTCGAAAAACAAATATATGTAACACATTAACAAACGATATTTTTTGCGTGGTGCTTCATTAATGTTCCACATGAGTAACATATATACAGTAAGCATTCATTTGTTGTTTCAGATATGTCAACGAGTTCTGAGTTGGAACACGATGTTTTTTCAGATATGTCAACGAGTTCTCAGTTGGAACACGATGTTTCAGATAGATCAACGAGTTCTCGGTTGGAACACGATGTTGTTTCAGATAGGTCAACGAGTTCTCAGTTGGAACACGATGTTGTTTCAGATATGTCAACGAGTTCTGAGTTGGAACGCTGTTGGAGTTCTGATGTTGAACAGGTAAGCAGATTCAATCAAACCGGTTATGAATATATTAACAATTAGTGCAGAACAACGAAAAATGTTATTCTTTTTGAAATTTGGAAAAAATATATATGGTGTGTCTATCCTTAAGATGTAATTACTGACTGAGTAACAACTTTTAAAGAAAGGATATAGTTGTGATCACTAGAACATGTTTATAAATATTCATACTAAGTTTACTAAATATTTTTAAATATCTATCCAATTTCAACAACACTTTTCCAGTCGCATCAATTTTATTTGGCCCGTAAATGGCATAGGAGACATGTATAGTTGCCGCATATATTTATTTCTTAGCCGAATGAGAGATTGACTAGTTATATAAAAAAATTCAAAAATAGGTTAAAAAATTTCATAGTTATCGTTTTAACAGCTACAGAAAGACAGTTCAGATAAACAGGAAATTGGAGGCAGCGAAGAGGAAGAGTACGATATAGATGATGGTAATTTATTTTGAATTCTCCATTTTCTTTTTTGCTCACAAAGAAAAAAGTAAAGATCATTTCCAGTTCAAAAAGAAAAGAAAACTGCGAATTGGTTTCGATAAAAAAAAGTATAAAATGAACATTTTACAAGGACATCTTTATATAAAAAAAGAAGATGTGGTATTATTGCCAATGAGACAACTATCTACAAAGACCAAAATGACCTAAACATTAACAACTATAGGTAACCGTACGGCCTTCAACAATAAGCAATGCCCATATTTGTAGTTTGTAAGCATTATCTTTTAATGTTCTGTAGCTATGATGCAGAATTATTTCTCGGGCCCTTTATATAAATGTTCGATGTGAGCCAAGGCTCCATGTTGAAGACCGTATTTTGGCCGTTAATGTTTTTATGCCCCACCTACGTTATTAGAGGGGCATAATGTTATCTGGTCTGTGTCTCCGTTCGTTCGTTCGTTCGTCCGTGCATCCGTTCGTCCGTTCGTTCCGCTTCATGTTTAAGTTTTTGGTCAAGGTCGTTTTTGATGAAGTTGCAGTCTAATCAACTTAACTTTAATTCTAATGGCAAATGAAAGCATTGACCCTAATTTCAGGGTCTACTGAACATATAAAATGATGCGCGAGTGTGGCATCCGTATACTATGGACACATTCTTGTTTTATAATAAAGTGTACCTTGGATGGCGAGTTGTCTCATTGGTACTCATACCACATCTTCGTGCATCTACTTATTTATTTAACAGTCTCCGTTTATAAAACCTCGGTCACACCTTAACGGACAGCTAGAACGGATGTCTAATGGATAACTTTTTTACCGTTAGAGTCTGTTCGTTTTATCCGGTAAGGTGTGACCGAGGCTTTATGTTTGAAATTATTAAGAAACTAAGGTTTCAACTCCCTCAGGCAAAATTGACTTTAGATGGATTTGGCTATTTATTTTTATTTGAGTATTTTTGTCATATATATATATATCGTGTCGGTACTTATACATCTTCGGATTTCAAATACTTGGCTTTGAGCATTCCTGATGAAGGTTAGTCCAGAAAAGTGCTTCGGATGCGAGGAATTATTGAACATGTTGTTTTCAATTTTTTATGCCCCACCTACGATGTAGAGGGGCATTAAGTTTTCTGGTCTGTGGCTCCGTCCGTTCGTCCGTCTGTGCGTCCGTTCAGGTTAAAGCTTTTGTCAAGGTAGTTTTTGATGAAGCTGAAGTCCAATCAACTTGAAACTTTGTGCACTTGTTGCTTATGATATGATCTTTCTAATTTTAAAGCCAAATTAGACTTTTTGATTTCCTAATTTTGATGCTATATTTTATTAATTTGAATGCCTTCAATAGCTATCTATTGTAGAATGAATAAAAATACAGTTATCACTTCAATCATTCTAAGCACACGACAATTATAATCTGGTAAAATAATGTTTTTTTTATCTTCAGATTTCTCACTGGAATTTGCTGATTTTGAAGTAAGTAAATTATTAATGCAAGCACTTATTACTGTTATCATAATTGTGATAAAGGTCAACAGCAGTGAAGCCGATAGCTTTATAAAGTCCCATTACATTATAATACCTTCTTTCTGTTGTACGAAGCTTGGTGGTGGATGGTGGAGCCTACTGAAAAAACTTGTTCATTTTTCGTTCTGGTCTTCTGTCACACTTTTGCATAAACAACTAAACTGATCCTGAACAGAGTAACTAAATTAAATAATATTCATCCGAGTCTTACTCGCATGGTGTATTTTTGCGTCTCCGTTATAATGCATGGATATATCTGCACTAAACAAATTTGACTCGACTTATACTTCTAAAAAACTCATAATTAAATGACACTTCTCATATAATGCAATTGTCTTTAGGTTTTCCTCAGTAAATTGGTTCAATTCGTCGAATATGTTTTAATGATAGTTCAAATGCAAAACCAATGTTTATGAAAAACCAAGTACAATTATTTGCCAATCGCTATCAGAGCTTCTAAAGTTTATAGTGGCAGACACCACGACAAAGATTCCAGAATGATAGAAACATTCATAAGAGTTTCACTTCAAGTGATACTTAATTTCTTTTTTAGCAAATGGGGATACTGACATATATTTATGGAATCATGGACTGTATGGACAGTACTTGGTGAGTTAAAAATCATTAAAAGCACGACATTTCTTAGTTCAGTACGGACGTGGACGTTGATACCAGATTTACAAGCTTTTTTAATCTTTATTTAACCATAGATATAGGAAGATATGGTATGAGTGCCAATATACAACTCTCCATGCAAATAACAATTTATCAAAGTAAACATTATAGTTCAAGGTAAAGCCTTCAACACGGAGCATGTTTACTGAGTACTCACGTCTGATGCGATATTTTTGGTCTAATATAACCAACTAATTATATGATGTATAATGCCAATCAACCTTGCAGGCAACATTAATTTCCTCGACTTACACCACTGGTGATGAATTACAACCATTTAACTTGAAAAGAGTGGGGGTTATAACCCAATTGGATGAAAAAAAAAAAATATATTCAAGCAGATGATTAAAAAATATATTCTGAATCCAGTCCCCCTAATACCTTATAGTGATAAATTTAGAAGAAGAAAAAAACTATTGATTGAAGGCATTTGAGAACTAAATAAAATCCTATTTCAAGGGGATAAAAACCTTAGCCCCTTTTGAAGTTAAAAGTTTTTTCCCTAATTTAAACTTAGAATTTAAAAATTATGGTGTGTGTAAACTCTATCTAGTTCAAAGAGGTATGTTTTTTTTCTTCCACTGCAAGCAGCAGACTTAAAAGCCATGATATTACACTAATTGATTTATTATATGTTATGCTGATTGGGGTTTTTTTTTGTGTCTGCATTTCGGAAGAGTATTGTTGTTGTTGCATCATACTGCAACAGTATACCAATTATCATTTTGTCTTTGCAGTGATAAGGCTGATCACGAGCGTCACCATCAATTTATTTGCAACCCTGAAACAATATATAATAAAGAAAGGAAAAGAGTAGCTTTTGGTTTCGGAGTAATTTCTAATAAGGTATGCATCAAGGTTTTAATCAACGTATACGATTGTTTCTTATATTATTTTAACAAATGTGTTGATATTGTTAATAAATGCTGTATGCAATAGATAAACATAAACATCGAGGAAATCAAAAGTAAAAACTTTTACGGAAAGGGGACAACCCCCGTATTCAGTTTAAACAACTGCAAGTGAATTATTCATGCAAGAGAATAATTCACCGTTATTGTTTCTTAGCTTAATTAGACAAGATTTAAACATAGTTTCATCTAAAAGCGAATTATTATTTCACTTTTAAATTTCGTTAATGATTGAAAAAAATATATGCTAGATTTTTTTCTATATCTCGTAGCTAGAACCTCTTTAATTATCATGCATCACTTGAAAACAGAAGTTAAAAAAATAAGTTAAAAAGCCCTAACACAGTTGTTGAAATTGACCAAATTTAATATAAGGGCAACATTACGAATAAACGTTTCAACCTTTCATTCAATCTAATGACCATTAATTTCATCTTTTTCTATCAACTATGAAAGTTGAATACATGAATAGAAACGGAGTAAAAAGTGAATGCTTTTCCCTTTTCCTAGTGACTTCACTTACCTGAACTCAAATGTGTCGGTACTATATCTTGACATATTTTTAATATAAATACTCTTTTAAACATAAATCGTGTTCACAGTATATGAATATCTTGAATGGTCGGGTTTTTTTTGCAGATTATTAGTGCTCTGTTGAAGTTTTTGACAGAAGAACTTATATATAACCACCAGGTTCCCTTCAGATTCGGCGGCAGAAGAATCAGAAAGCTGAAAAATATTGAACTTAACAATATTTTTTTGAAATATAAATTGTAAGTTTAATCTTGTTGTCCATCTGTCGATTTATACGGGATGCTTATTTTCTTGTAACAATTAAAGCCTATCGTAGCTGGGCTTCCAAAATGTTGTAAATTACATTTTTTTTCAAGAAAAAGTATCTCACAAACAGGCTTTGAAAATTTTAACAAAATGCATGTTTCCAAAATGCATGTTTGTAAACTGCGATCACTCGACAAAAAGCTTCATATTGTGACTCGCAGATGATATTTTACAATGTCAACATGCAGACAACCTGATAATCGGTACATCATGATTTTTATCGCATTGTAGTTATTTAATTATGACGCTGTGATTAGTTTAACCGTGACGTGGTGAATCCACCATATGCAACCCATGTCATCCTCTTCAATAGATCTTATGTTAGTGGGGTTACGTTGTTCAATAGAGGTTATGGTATACCATGTTAACATGTTATGGGGTTATTCTATTGAAATAAAGTAACGTAGTATTATAACCATGCTAGTATATGATCAGTATATGGTGTGGGGTGATCTTATTCAAATAAAATAACACAGCTATGATACAAAATTGAAATTTAGCATAATAGTATGGAGTTATACTATTCAATAAGGACTGAATCTCTATGGAGCCGTATGGCCGTTAGTCAGTTATATATTTGGTAAGGGTCATGACGAAAACGCCACGATCACGTATTCTATTTATGTAGCGAAAGGTTCAAATCTGCAAAATATGCATAAATAAGTCGATGTCTTAAAATGACTTTACAAACAAACAAATAGGAATAATTGTTTTTAACCATTACAAGCTGAAGTTTAAATTTTGTTTATTTATAATTTCAGTTTTGCTGACAACTATGTGACCTTTGTGCTACACAAGGAGGCAATCGTATATTTCATCCAGAAGACAACAATGTGCCCATATGAGTTGGCAAACGAAAAATGTATGGAGAAAGAAATAGATGTTAATAATGAGGTGCAAAAGAAGTATAGAAAATAACTATGAACATTCAAGTTCAAAATATATATTATGATTCAAAATTTCATTTTTGAGTGATTGAGTATTTTGTAAAAAAAGGGGGAGGGTTTTTTTTACATGTTGTGCCGTATCTCAATAACAATTTATGATTAGTTCTTAAGACTTTACGCACTTCTTTGTCATATTTATCTTAAGTTCTGTATACTTTTTGGTGATGATTCAAAATTTTAATTTTGAGTTATTGAGTATTTTGTTAAACAGGGGAGGTTTTTTTTACATGTTGCGCCGTATCTCAAAAATAATTAATGATTATTGCTTAAAAATTTACACACTTCTTTGTTATATTAATCTAAAGATCTGTATACTATTTATACCCCGCTTTAAAACAAATAGGAGGGGGGGTATACTGTTTTACCTCTGTCTGTCCGTCCGTCCGTCAGTCAGTCCGTCCCATGAAACTTTCGTCACATTTTTCTCAGAAACTACACATCCACCCTTTCTGAAATTTGGTATCAACATTTATATATGTCAGTCATACCGTGTGATGTATTTTCAGATTGATCACTCGACAACTTCCTGTTTACCGAACACTTGTATGATTTTACACATGATAGCCATGTTGAAAATTTTCGTCACATTTTTCTCAGGAACTACAATACAAGGATTTCTGAAATTTGGTTTCAGGGTTTATCTAAGTCAGCTATACCGTGTGATACGTTTTCAGATTGATCACTCGACAACTTCCTGTTTACCGAACACTTGCATATTTATTCACTATTAATATTATCCACTTGCGGCGGGGTATCATCAGTGAGCAGTAGCTCGCAGTTTCACTTGTTGGTTTTGATTCAAAATTTTATTTTAGTGATATTTAGTTTTTTGTAAAAAAAAAAAACAAGGTGGGGTGGGGTTCCCGCCATGTCTCAAAAAACTATATATGGTTATTGCTTAAAACTTTCTCAGAAACTTTTTATGATTATTGCATATAACTTACACATAAGACGTCGGGCGTGTCATGAGCTCATGGCGCAGCTGTTTATTTATTATGTTACCATTCACATTCATAATGTTCAATGCCGGGGAACGCGGTATGTGTATATTTGGTTATTTATAAAGGTCCTTTCAAAAAATGATAGATGTTGTACAAATATGTTGTGAAGGGTATAATTTACATATAAATATGCTTAAAACTATAAGATTGTTGTATTTATAAACAGAGGTGTTATCAAACCAGATGAAAATGGTTCATTAATGGAGAGAATATTGAGTTATGTGATGAATATATATATCTAGGTATGCTGTTAAATTATAATCATGGTATTTTTACGAATACTCCGAAGATGTTGTCAAATCAAGGTAAAAAGCTGTTTTTTTGTTTATTCTGTAAAATTCAAGAAGACTGTTTTAATACAGAAACACTTCTGTCTTTATTTGATACATGTATATGTGTCAAGCATAATGAATTATGGTAGCGAAGTTTTGGGATATCACAAAGCATTTGACATTGAAACTCTTCACTTATATTTATTAAAGAAGATTTTGAAATTTAAGAAGAGTATTGCAAATTACATTGATGTATTTTATACTAGGTAGAGTCCCTTCGTATGTACATGCATACTGTAAAATTACGAAATATTGTTGTAAATGTTAAAAACTGACAATTGTATTCTGAAAAATTGTTATGCAGAAGTTCTGAAGGTTAGCAGTGTAAAAAATAAAAATAAATTGAATTGGTCATGTAAAATACGAGATTTATTATGTAATTATGGCTTAAACATGTCTGGTTGACACAAAATGTTTTAAATGTAGATGTTTTTAAAGCTGATTTCAAACAGCGTGTTACTGATAGGTTTATATCTGAAGAAGTGTCATTTTTTTAGGAGTCTTCTGAATGTCTGTTTTACAAATACGTAGAGTAGGGTGCTCATTTTCGCCGTTTTAGGATTTTGAGGTGTAAAAACTTAAATGGATGGCTAACATGGAAGAAATGTACCGGTAAATTATATTTTTATAACAAATATGATATTTTTTTAAACTGAGACAAAATTGCGGCTCCTACCGAACTGCCCGAAAAACGGACAACGATTTTCGGACAATTTCCGGAATAAAATACACGATTTCAAAGAAGTATTTCTAAATAAATATTTTACTGAATGCCCTAATTTTGATTTTTTTACACCTTTGAAATGTCTTCTATTCATCTATAATGCAATTGATTTGATAAAAATTGTTAAAAGCTGCGGTTATTTGGTTTTAAATAGATGTGTAAAAACGGCGAATATGTGTCCCCCACTGACAAAACATACGGAAATTTCATACACACTTTAATCTAACTTTTCAGATAATTTTTTTTCAAACAAACCCGTGTTCAAGCTTAAGAGTATTTTGCATTTGACGTTATCTTCATTTAGAAATATCAGTATACTTCAAAAAAATTTAGACCTGCCCATAAACTGTAGAAAACATGGAAAGATGTGGAGAAAAAGAGCACCCCACTATATATGACAGTCATGGTTTGCGGTTTTATCTTAGTAGACCTGTTAATTTTCTATATAAATCATTAATAAGCAAGTATCGTATACATGCACATAATTTGAACATTGAAACTGGAAGGTTTTTTAAATATAAATACAAATGATAGAATATATAATGTGTGCAACTGTGATTCTGTTCAGAGTCGAATTAGGTTGGGGGTGGGGCAGGGAAAAAAATTTGGTAGCTTATATAGAGAATCACTGAAGCGTGACTGGAGCAGCCCCCCTCTTAGGTCAGTGGTCCCCCACTTATGAAAATTTCTAGATCCGCCACTGCTGTTGAAGATGAATATCATTTTATTCAAGTTTGAATGTATTGGATACAAAGATATTGGTATGAAGTATATCAAACATTATTATTGGAGAAATCCATCAGAATTTAAGCTTATAAATACAATTTTGATCTGTATATAATATAAAAGAACTTATTTTTGAAAGTATGTATGTTTTGTCGAAAAAAAATCGTAATCGTTGAATGTGTAGATCATACTTTAATTAAATATAAGTTTGTTGAATAAAGCTAATTAATATCATGCTTCTACATTTGTTTTTAATTGTTTACATACTAATAAATTATCTTATTGCACTATTTGTTTCTTACTATATTTAATGTGATATTTATTGTACTTGATATCTATAAGATGTATTGCTTTTGGAAAAAGGAAACTAAATTTAATATAAGAGTGCTCAACAATAACATAGCACAATGACGGGATGTATAAGTACCGAGTCACGTCAATGTTTTCAGACAGCTCTTTGGTCGGTTGTTGTCTCTTTGACATATTCCCATTTCCATTCTTAATTTCATTACCTAAAAATATTTAAGGGTTCCGCGGAAGGCAGTGTCTCGCTTACTTTACGGTTCTAATGTTTACCTGTAGACTGTATGTAATGTTCCCTTGGAAAAAAACTAACTTCATATAAAAGTAATATACGGAAAACAGGAATACATATTTACAAAATACCTTCTAGATGCTAACTTTTGACCAAAAACAAGCTTATGTCCTAGTTTGGTAGAAATCCAGGATAGTTTAAGAAAGTTATTAAAAATTTTAAAAGTTTAACCACCGAGTACATATTATGTTAACTGGCACAAAAACTAAGTCCATTTACATGTAAAATACGAAATAAAAAGAATTTTGTTTTTTAATTTTACTTCTGGATACCATTTTCTAATCATTAACAAACTTCTGTTCAAGTTTTGAAGAAATCCAGGATAGTTTAAGATATGTATTAAATTTATAAAAACTTTAACCACAGGGTGATTGTCCAATACGGAAAAACAGAATTTGTTTTATAAAAGTTACTTCTGAGACTATCATATGATGATAAACAAGTTTTTGTCCAAGTTTGTTAGACGACGGAATGTAGGATCGCTTTGTCTCGATCGCTTTTTCGATAAAAGTCGAAGCTTCAGCAGAAAAGACTATATACAGTAAAAGTTGATATTTACAAAGACAAGTAATAGAAACCTACATCAACAAACGACAACCAAATGCAGCGGGTTTAACCGTTTTAATAGGCACCAACCTTCACCCTACCCTGAAAGAATAGTGTTAAATCACAACATAGAATGACACACTGTTTAATATCAATTGAAATGGCTTAACTCAATCATAAGACATATATATTTAAAAAAAAAACAAGTGAACATAAATGAGGCAGTTAAATTTCTCGTTTGAATTGTTTTTCATTGTCATTTCGAGGCCTTTTATAACTGACTATGAGCGGCGGACTTTGCTCATTGTTGAAGGCCAGACAATGACCTGTTGTTGTTAATTTTTGTGTCATTTTGGTCTTTTGTAGATAGTTGTTGTCTCATTGGTAATCATACCACATCTTTTATTTATATATAAAATTGAGAATGGAAATGGGGAATGTGTCAAAGAGACAACAACCCGACCAAATAAAAAAACAACAGCAGAAGGTCACCAACAGGTCTTCAATGTAGCGAGAAATTCCCGCACCAGGAGGCGTCCTTCAGCTGGCCCATAAACAAATATATACTAGTTCAGTGATAATGAACGCCATACTAATTTCCAAATTGTACACAAGAAACTAAAATTAAAATAATACAAGACTAACAAAGGTCAGAGGCTCCTGACTTGGGACAGGCGCAAAAATGCGGCGGGGTTAAACATGTTTGTGAGATCTCAACCCTCCCCCTATACCTCTAACCAATGTAGAAAAGTAAACGCATAACAATACGCACATTAAAATTCAGTTCAAGACTGTTGTTGGGTTGATGTTAAGACGAGTTGTATATATATAAAAATATAGTGTTCACATGACCAGTCCAGTGTGAGGTGTCAAGATGGACATAGTCAAATCTGAGACAAACAGAGGAAATAATTCTGTGATATTTGATGACCACGTATATAGGTTATCAAAGTTTAAAAAAATGGAGACAAATCCATCAGGTGTCCAAAAAAAACCTGTAAAGCCAGGATTACGACTGATACGGACAGCAAAAAATTATTTAGCATTACTTGTAAGATTTTATCAAGGTTTTAGCAGAACTTGTATGATTTAATCGAGGTTTTAGCATAACTTGTATGATTTAATGATAACTGATTGTTGAGGAATATGTTTAAAACTTTCTTTATTATTAAAAGACTTTTTGAAAAATTCAATGTTTTATACTATTATTACCTGTATCTACATGTATTTACCTGTATTTACCTGTAATATTGCGGCAAATGAAAAATTTAGTTTTTGGCGCAAATGAAATATCGTTTGTGGCGCAAATGAAATGCCAATTGGCGCAAAAGCAGAGCACCGGTTATAGGTATGGGCAGAATCAATTTGCGCCAATTGCAGTTTTGAAAAGGTATTAATTGCGCCACTCTCTTTTATTTTGATGGTATTAATTGCGCCAATAAATGAAATGAAATAGCGCCACATTTACCTGTCAATATTGTTTTACCTATATCATACCTGTACATGTTTTACCTATATCATACCTGTAAATGTTTTACCTATATCATACATGTACTGTAATTAACCTTCCAACTTCAAGCTTAAGATTTAACAGAACACTCATTAAATTTAAGAAAACTCACAAACAAATAAATTGTTTAGTAATTATAGAAGATTTTTTCACAAGTCAAGATGTCTGATCATACCCGGCATTCAAGAAAATAGAGTATGATAGAGGAAAACCGGTCATCATTGCTGTAGAACATAAATTCCGTCAGGCATTTGTAATGAAAACTGGAGAAATAAAGTGGTGATGTACAGTTAAGTCGTATTGTGCTAAGTTATTCACAGATGAATCGTGTACAACTATTTTGAATAGAAAATTATATCATATTCATGAAACAAATGTCAAGAAATTAGAACGTCAAATTTTGAGAACTGCGGATAACTGCTGGTCCCAAGCCTGGATAAAGGAGGAGGGATCGAAGTCAATCATTTAGTTGTTATATATAAATATAAATAAATAGAATTGGCGCAATTAGATGATTATTTTATTGGCGCAAATGATACCTATAGTTTTGAAAATTAGGTGGCGCAAAAAAGGTATTGGCGCAATTAAGTTGTGGCGCAAATGAGTTGCTTTTTGACGCAAAAAGATATCTCCCATAGGTATATATGGAGCGGATTAAAAAAGATTATCCGTTAGGCGTCCGTTCGAGCTATCCGGTAAAATCATGAAAAACACGCCTTTATCAAGTTTTAATTTCATTTACATATGTACTTTATTGTGGGACGTCGTGTCATCATGAATGAAAAATAAGATTGCTAGTTAGCCAATCAGAATAACGTATTATAATGAAACAAACATCTAATGTAATTATATGGTAACCAACATTCCTAACCAAAATATTTTTTAAGTGAACTGAATACCAGTAACCCTTCAGAACTAACTTTTATTTACAGTTAAAACAGCTACACCTGGTCAGAGTTTAACTTTGTTAGTAAACTGAATATCGGTACCTCCTCAAAACCAACCGTTACTTATAATAAAATCAACTATACCTTGTCCAAACGTAATTTTCTCAGTAAACGTTATGTCGGTACCTCCTCTGCACAATCTTTATTTTTAGTAAAAAGCAGCAGTGCCTGGTCAGAGTTAAACTTTCTTTGTAAACTGAATGTCCGTTATCGGTACCTCCTCAGAACCAACCGTTATTTATAAAGAAAAAAAAACGTACCTTGTCCTAACATTTTTTTTCTCTCAGTAAACTGTATGTTGGTACAACCTCATAACAATCCTTTGTTTACAGCAAACACACGGCAATATTTCAATTGTCTGTACCTCATAAGAACCAACCGTCATTTATATAGTAAAAAAAAATCCGTTCCTGGTTAGAATTTAATTTTCTAAGAAAAATGTATCTTGGTACCTCCTCAGAATCCCCAGTCCTTTATTTACAGCCAAACCTGCACAAAAAGTAAACTGAATGTCGGTTACTTTGCGGAACCATCCTTTAGTTATAGTTAATATAGCAATACTTTTTTTTACTATAAATGACGGTTGGTTCTTATGAGGTACAGACTGGCATTATGTTCACTTAGAAAATCAAATTCTGACCAGGTGTGAATGCATATTTTTTTACTGTTAATTTACTTTACTTTACTGAATGTAGATACCACCTCAGAACCAAACATTAGTCAAAATTTAATTTTTCTAAGTAAAGTAAAGGGCAGTACTTCCTCAGAGATCACTGAACAGACAGTTTTCCCCAGTAAATAATCAAGCAAGATGTACGTTATATCGTGTCTTTTATTAAAGCGTCTAATGTTTTAATGAATTCTAAGTAAGCTCCACTACACAAAATGATGTTCAAATAATTTTCATTGATTGAATAATGCACAATTTTAATGTGATTTGGGTAAAACTCTATTAAAGTCACTTTAATAACTGTGGTATCCGTTGACATTTGAATAATAAAAAAATATACTTCTCAACAAAATCTATAATAAAATCAAAACGCATCATCGTATATATTGTCGGATTTAAAATAAGATATATTAGCTATATTAAATCGATATTGACCTATTAAATGTTGGAGGTATTTATCTCTGATTTTTATTATCATGTCTCCGTTTTTCTTATTAAATTAATTAGATATATATTTGTAATATTAAAATAGTTTGTTGGCAACTTATTTCACCCAAATGATAATGTATAATTCATAAATAGTTATATAGCCTATACACATGACCTGATAAAGTAATCACCACATACACATTTTTATTACACCGACTCTAATCATGATGAGGCAAAGTTGAAACATCTTGATGTTTTCTTTCAGGGTCGTCGTTATCTATCTTGAATTTACGGGAGTAAGATGTCAAACAAATACACAGCTGCGCAAGCCTGATATTGGTTCTGAGAAGGTACTCCGGTTCTACACAAGTAATGGTTCTGAGGAAGTGCACCGCTGCCGTACCCTGATCCCAAAACCGTGCCTCCCTTGAATTCGAACCCTAGTTACGGCCCTGATCGGGAATAATGGAGATATGTCAAAAAGTAAATTTATACGACAATTATTTTTACAAGGACAATCAATCCCCACCCAACACAACGTGTGTGCTAGGCCACCGGGAAGTCTGTTATTTTGGTGGAGGAAACCGAAGAATTCTAGTCAAATCGGCACCTGGTTCAATCGGCACCTGGTCAAATCGGCACCCGGTATAGTCAATTCGGCACCCGATGTAGTCATTTCGGCACCCATGTTGAATATGTTAATATATATATTTTTTTTAGTATTTTAAATGCCGATTTAACCTGGTGCCCATTTGACTTTTTCTATAGGTGCCAATTTGACTTGTACCCGAAGCCGAAGTACTCGGAGAAAACCACCGGGCCACTCGGTGGAAACAGACAAACCAGAGAGATATCAAAAGATTGATCTCCAGGTTAGAGTAGGGGACAACTTTTATCCAACCGAGGCCCCCAAAGTACACATTCTAGTTTAAACTCCGGTCTGGGTACCAGAGATGTGTGTGAGAGGGTGAAAATTACCCTGCTGATGTACTGATATTTTTAGCACCCCGAGTGAGAATCGAACTCGGGACCTTCAGCACTGAAAAAAAAAGAAGTCAGGACGACAATTTAGGTAAAAAAAAGTCAGGATAAACTTTAAATAAAAAGGCAGGACAGAGATTACAGCTAATAAAAATACAGGACAACATTTTTCATCCTAGCACCCCCCCCCCCCCCCCCCCCCATAAAAATCAAATGGTAGCTCCCTAACTATATATAAACATTATGGTTATTGCAAAACACAGATCTGGTTTAAAGGATTCATACTTTGTCTTGTTATTGATGCAAGCTGGTACAATTGTTTCAAATGAACATGTTGTTTTCTATGATTTAAAATAATTGTTTTATAATTGGTAGAATTTGATAACATTTCCGGCTTGTAAAAGTACACAACTTTATTTATGTAATTCAAATTTATGTTATTTCTTTTCCATGCTTTCAGATGCTGTTCTAGTCTGCCACAAAGAGACACCAGAATCCAAAATCCGAGCAGTGATCAGGACATTTGAAGAGTGCCCCACAGAGAGCAGAAGGAGTTTCTAGGCAAAAAGAATAAATCATTCAAACAAAATATTTTTTTCATTTTTAAAACCTCTTTTTTTAATTTCTATAGTTAATTTAGTGCCAGTAAAAAAAAGGCAGTGAAATTTAAAAACATGTTATTTGATGCATCTTTTTTTCTCCGGTTTTCTCAATTGTTTGGGATGTATAGAAAATGATTGAATGAGTAAACAGCTTGGTGATGGTATGGTTTGTTCCAAATGCCTTCAAGATGAATAAAAAAAAACATACGGTATACCCTCAAAAAGTCAAATTTCAGATCAACAAGTATCAATAAAAATGAAAAAAAAGACAATAAAAAAGAAGTAATTACATGAAATATCGGATTACAAAAACTTAAAATGAGAACATCTTTTTTTTAATGGTCCTGCTATGTATTCACATAAAACAAAGGAGGCATTTTGTGTCACTGTGTCAAATTTGCTGCATTTACTTAATTTTGTATAAGTTGGAAAACTTGATCAACCAGAATCAGACCAGTGTGCTGTAGTAAGTTTTTCTTTTTTCCTTTGCTTTGAGAAATTGATGTGCTAGAAAAGTAAGCTTTGTTAATAATATTGATATATTTGGTTTCAAATAAAATTTTGATATTGTAACTGCCTCTTCTCTTTGTTTCTGATTGTTATTGTCTACTATTCTCTTTTGGAGTCCCTTGTTGAGAAAGGAACTGTTGATGGACACTAACTTGAAATAAAACTTGAAAGTGACTTTTTCATTTCATAATTCAGGTATCTTGTTATTGTATTTGAACACGTGCCAATTAGGATGAATGTACACCCCAAAACCATCACTTCAACCAACCTACAAATGACCCAACTACAACCTAACTCGACCTGATTTCAACCTAAACCAGACCCGATTTCAACCTAACTCGACCTGATTTCAACCTAAACCCGACCTGATTTCAACCTAAACCCGACCTGATTTCAACGTCACTGGACCCGATTTCAACATGTTATCAACGTCAATACAACGTTTAAACTGCAACGTTGATTCAACGTCAGAATTTCAACGTCATTACAACTTTCAAAACTAACTTAAATTTCAACGTTGTAACAACGTTGAAGACTGACTTTGGATCAACGTTGATACAACGTCTTGTGCCTGCTGGGTAGCCATCGGTCTTAACCGTAACAGATGGGGGCAGGACCTTTCTAGGAACGTCGGGAACGGGTGTTTTTAAGCTCGGGATTTCGGGATTGACCCTTCCGAGATCCGGGAATTCTTTTTTCGAATTTCGAGATGTCGGGATTTGAATTTATTTAAATTCGGGACCTCGGGATTTCATGTTTTTAAGCCCGGGATTTCGGGATCAGGAACCCCCCCCCCCCCCCCCCATCCCTCATTACACCACGAACTCACATAAAAATATATAAATGTTAAATATATATTTTTTTTAAAACTATTTGACAAAATTTCAATAGTTTGATGTATGCTCATTGCTCATTGGCACTCATACCACAGTTTCTTAAGACTTTGTCACCTCAGTGAGGGTCTGGAATGGGGGAGGAGGATGTCGTAGAACAACTGATTCAACTCAGTGACACATGTAAATTCAGAAAGTTAATTAGCAATGTTTTTTGTAGAATAGTATATTTGTTTTCTACAAGTTCAACTTAAATGCGAAAACAGTCATGTACGTGCACTTCATTTTCTTGTTGGCTTTATTTATAGAAAAAAATAATTGACGTGTTCCCTTGGGAAATGCAGGAATGTTCACTTCCGCGCACAAAAGTCTTAACACTTTCTGATATGTCAAATCCTCTGTTTGCTAAGAATTTGTCTCCTGGTAAAAGTTTCGTTAACAGTGGACAATTTTAAGTTATTTTCTGTTTACTAGATCGTCCACCCTCAAGTTCATCCAACCTTTAGACAGACGGTATACAATAGGGTGTGGATGGGGTATAAAGAATAGAGTAAAATGGGAAAAATAGAGAATAGAGAATAATGGAGAGCTAAAATATAATGAACAGCTGCAAAATTTCAAGAATTGGGTAAACATATACTGATTACAGAAAAGAACAATGTTCTGTCAGAATACAGTTATCAAGTTATTACAGAATAGCCATTATTGTTAAAGATAAAGAATAACAAGCGAAAACAAATTAAAGAATAAAGAAATGAACCGGGACCCTAATCAACCGTTGAACAACATATAATGACACAGATAAACAAATCAAAAACTTCACAGTTACTTGACCAGGTCTCAGCACAGACAAGTAAATTTTAAGGTCTCTATAAAAAACATCAAAAAACAATGTCACAAATCTAGGAAACTTTCCATGTCACAAAAATATGTAACTTTACGCTGTCACAGAAATATGTAACTTAACGCTGTCACAGAAATATGTAACTTTACCCTGTCACAGAAATATGTAACTTTACCCTGACACAGAAATATGCAACTTTACCCTGACGCAGAAATGTGTAACTTTACCCTGTCACAAAAATATGTAACTTTACCCTGACACAGAAATGTGTAACTTTACCCTGACACAGAAATGTGTAATTTTACCCCGTCACAGAAATATGTAACTTTACCCTGACACAGAAATGTGTAACTTTACCCTGACACAGAAATATATAACTTTACCTGACACAGAAATGTGTAACTTTACCCTGACACAGAAATATGTTACTTTACCCTGACACAGAAATGTGTAACTTTACCCCGTCACAGAAATGTGTAACTTTACCCTGACACAGAAATGTGTAACTTTACCCTGTCACAGAAATGTGTAACTTTACCCTGACACAGAAATATGTAACTTTACCCTGACACAGAAATATGTAACTTTACCCTGTCACAGAAATATGTAACTTTACCCTGACACAGAAATGTGTAACTTTACCCTGTCACAGAAATGTGTAACTTTACCCTGACACAGAAATATGTAACTTTACCCTGACACAGAAATGTGTAACTTTACCCTGTCACAGAAATGTGTAACTTTACCCTGACACAGAAAAATGTAACTTTACCCTGACACAGAAATATGTAACTTTACCCTGTCACAGAAATGTGTAACTTTACCCTGTCACAGAAATGTGTAACTTTACCCTGACACAGAAATATGTAACTTTACCCTGACACAGAAATATGTAACTTTAACCTGACACAGAAATATGTAACTTTACCCTGACACATAAAAGTGTAACTTTACCCTGTCACAGAAATGTGTAACTTTTCCCTGTCACAGAAATGTGTAACTTTACCCTGACACAGAAATATGTAACTTTACCCTGACACAGAAATGTGTAACTTTATCCTGTCACAGAAATGTGTAACTTTACCCTGACACATAAATGTGTAACTTTAACCTGTCACAGAAATGTGTAACTTTACCCTGACACAGAAATATGTAACTTTACCCTGACACAGAAATATGTAACTTTACCCTGACACAGAAATATGTAACTTTACCCTGACACAGAAATGTGTAACTTTAACCTGACACAGAAATATGTAACTTTACCCTGACACCGAAATGTGTAACTTTACCCTGTCACAGAAATGTGTAACTTTACCCTGTCACAGAAATGTGTAACTTTACCCTGACACAGAAATGTGTAACTTTACCCTGTCACAGAAATATGTAACTTTACCCTGACACAGAAATATGTAACTTTACCCTGTCACAGAAATGTGTAACTTTACCCTGTCACAGAAATGTGTAACTTTACCCTGACACAGAAATATGTAACTTTACCCTGACACAGAAATGTGTAACTTTACCCTGTCACAGAAATGTGTAACTTTACCCTGACACAGAAATATGTAACTTTACCCTGACACAGAAATGTGTAACTTTAACCTGACACAGAAATATGTAACTTTACCCTGACACAGAAATGTGTAACTTTACCCTGTCACAGAAATGTGTAACTTTACCCTGTCACAGAAATGTGTAACTTTACCCTGACACAGAAATATGTAACTTTACCCTGACACAGAAATGTGTAACTTTACCCTGTCACAGAAATGTGTAACTTTACCCTGACACAGAAATATGTAACTTTACCCTGACACAGAAATGTGTAAATTTAACCTGACTCAGAAATGCGTAACTTTACCCTGACACAGAAATGTGTAACTTTACCCTGTCACAGAAATGTGTAACTTTACCCTGTCACAGAAATGTGTAACTTTACCCTGACACAGAAATATGTAACTTTACCCTGACACAGAAATATGTAACTTAACCCTGACACAGAAATATGTAACTTTTCCCTGACACAGAAATATGTAACTTTACCCTGTCACAGAAATATGTAACTTTACCATGTCACAGAAATGTGTAACTTTAACCTGACACAGAAATATGTAACTTTACCCTGACACAGAAATGTGTAACTTTACCCTGACACAGAAATATGAAACTTTACCCTGACACAGAAATATGTAACTTTACCCTGACACAGAAATGTGTAACTTTAACCTGACACAGAAATATGTAACTTTACCCTGACACCGAAATGTGTAACTTTACCCTGTCACAGAAATGTGTAACTTTACCCTGTCACAGAAATGTGTAACTTTACCCTGACACAGAAATGTGTAACTTTACCCTGTCACAGAAATATGTAACTTTACCCTGACACAGAAATATGTAACTTTACCCTGTCACAGAAATGTGTAACTTTACCCTGTCACAGAAATGTGTAACTTTACCCTGACACAGAAATATGTAACTTTACCCTGACACAGAAATGTGTAACTTTACCCTGTCACAGAAATGTGTAACTTTACCCTGACACAGAAATATGTAACTTTACCCTGACACAGAAATGTGTAACTTTAACCTGACACAGAAATATGTAACTTTACCCTGACACAGAAATGTGTAACTTTACCCTGTCACAGAAATGTGTAACTTTACCCTGTCACAGAAATGTGTAACTTTACCCTGACACAGAAATATGTAACTTTACCCTGACACAGAAATGTGTAACTTTACCCTGTCACAGAAATGTGTAACTTTACCCTGACACAGAAATATGTAACTTTACCCTGACACAGAAATGTGTAAATTTAACCTGACTCAGAAATGCGTAACTTTACCCTGACACAGAAATGTGTAACTTTACCCTGTCACAGAAATGTGTAACTTTACCCTGTCACAGAAATGTGTAACTTTACCCTGACACAGAAATATGTAACTTTACCCTGACACAGAAGTATGTAACTTAACCCTGACACAGAAATATGTAACTTTTCCCTGACACAGAAATATGTAACTTTACCCTGTCACAGAAATATGTAACTTTACCATGTCACAGAAATGTGTAACTTTAACCTGACACAGAAATATGTAACTTTACCCTGACACAGAAATGTGTAACTTTACCCTGACACAGAAATATGTAACTTTAACCTGACACAGAAATGTGTAACTTTACCCTGACACAGAAATATGTAACTTTACGCTGTCACAGAAATATATTACTTTACGCTGTCACAGAAATATGTAACTTTACCCTGACACAAAAATATGTAACTTTACCCTAACACAGAAATTTGTAAATACACATGGTCAAAAACATACATGTATGTAGCATCTGTCACGGTAAGATAAACTGTAAATTTACCATGTCACAGAAATATGCAACTTTCCGCTGTCACTGACATCATTTTGTAAATTGCACCTTGTCACAAACATAGGTAGCTACTCTGTAAAAAAAACTGTAAATTTGCCCGGTCACAGAAATAAGTAACTAATTAAATTTACTCCGTCACTGAAATATATAACTCAATCCTGTCACAGAAATTTGTAAATGCACCATGTCACAAACATATGTACATGTAGCTACTTTGTAAAACAAGTTGTTCTCTTTAAAAAAAAAAAAGCAATACGTGAACCTAATACCGCTGACGGCTGGGTCACCAAAAGATGGTTGCTGAATTTTTATTTGCTTTTGAATTGAAATAAATGACTGTGATTAGAAGAAGTCAGTTGAGAGTGAATATTTACATCTACTATTTGAATATACATTTATTTTTATTGAAGTCGTCTGTACTCATGGATATGTTAATTGTATAGATAAATCTAAAGTCCAATGTACATGTGCAATGAAACCTGTGGCATGTAACTGATTGGGACATCTGATAAACAGACTGTTTTTGGTCTAATAAATTAAGTAAGTAATTATGACCATGCATGCAAGTCACATGTCAATCTCTTACAGCCGTGTCCTGAATATAGATTTAAAAACGAAAATGCGCATTCACGAGTGAAATTAGTATAATTTATTTTTTTGAGAACGAAACCGATAGTGTGCATTTGAAATGCGATCTATAATGTGAATGAATCAAGACTTGAAGGATAGTTGGGCAACACAGTGAATACAATTTTCAAAACTAGACCATAGTACACATATATATGTAGATGTTATAAGGTAATACTATTAAAACAAACAAACAAAAATAGGGTTGAAATTTTATAATAAACATACATTCTTGTAATTATTTTTTTTCCAAAAATTTTGAATATATATACATGTAGTATCAATAAACACAAGCGTCAAGTATTTAAGGACGGACATTTTATTATTGAAATGAATCTATTTTTAAATTATAAATATTTTAATAATAATAAGAACAGATTACTATACAAAATATCAGCAAAGACTTATTAATCCATACTTAAACAGTACAAAATAATAGCAATCGGAGATCAGACGGAGATCGACGGAATGTAACGACTGACATTTTTCGGGTTAGTGCTTTATTAAATTTTGTTATGATTATTGTATATTATTATTGGGACTATCATACTATTGTTACGTTTTTTTGTGAGCTGCAAGATTTAAAATCTTTGTGAATTGAAAACACATAAGTATTTTTATTCACGACCGTTTAAAATTTAAATATTGAATTATTTTATCTTACTTTCCATTTTATGGATATATTACAATACAAAAAAAAAATAACAATTACTTATCAAACCTTACTAAAACGATAGAAAATAGAAACATAGAAACATAAATATTATTGTTCATCAACATTTGTTTTGTATGATGCAAGGATTTATTTAGATTTAATTATTATGCCTGTTTCATTTATAGTCCATCAGCTGGTAGGGCAAAAATTCAGTTCTGTGTTACACCCCAGGGTACCGCAATTTTTTTGTATAAATTTAAAGAGTAATATCTGAAGAATATTTTAAGAGGTGTTAGACTTTTGAAAAAGTGTCCAAAAGGGGTAAAAAGGGGACTTATTTAAGGGTATATCAAAAAATTTGTTTTGCACATATTTACAGAAAAATGTAAAAATAACCAAGTATTCAGTACTATACTTTATATTAAATGGAGCACATCATATCTTATCCAAGCGCAGGCTAATTTTTAATTAATTTTTAAATCGTAGAGGACCAAGAAAAAAAGGGGGAGGGTAATTTCCAAAAGTCATGATTTTGAATGAAAAGAAGCATACATACTAATTTTCTTGACAAAATGGTATATTTTTTTCATATTGAAACATATATCATAAAGTATATAGTTACAAAATCATAGAATGAACGACTAACACAAACATAAGCAACCAGAAATCCTGGATTCTGTCACAAATTTATACATCCCATTCATGAAATAACTCATATATTAAAACACATAAAACTATCAGGGTTTCTAGATTTATATATTTTTTTTAAATTAACAACCGAATCACCACATTTTAAGGTCACGAAGAAGGTCAATCTATAAAATCATCATCAGTTTCGTCATCTGCATCTACCGAATTATCATCATTTCCATCAGCTTCGTCGTCATCATTAGCAATATCAAAGATTTGATAATGATTATATCTACAAGCTTTCGAGCATTAACATACAGTTATCAGTTCAGGATAAACCTTGTTGAACACATGAACATATTTTTTGGCACAACCAGCTTTACATGATCAGCACACCAGTATTACCAAACCATCTAACGCTGATGGTTGGTCTAGCCATTTGATACTGATCAAAGCGTTCTTAACAATCCAATCATAGTTGTTTGAAAACATACCAGTGCTGTGTTAAAGAGCAGTTTTCCAAATTTTCGACTGAAAGTTGGCTTGTTTTATGTGCTTTAACATTGCATCTTTTGCATTTCAAAACGTTCGGATCTTTATTCATCGATATTTTTTATTTTGTAGCCATATATAAAACACGAAAACCTCTCGCGTGTTTTGACAACTCTTCGCCAACCTCTTCAAAGGCTTCACCAAGATGGAATACACCTTCTGAAAACTCCATATAACGTGTCAAAAAGCCGAATGCCAAATGCCTTTTTTCTTTACCAGACAAAACACTTACTGAATCACACCCTGTATTGGCGTGAAATCCGCAGTTTTCTACAAACATTCTCACCAAATTTTGCACACATTGATTGCACATTTAATAATCTGCATTCGGAAGATGTATCTGTCAGACTTACAATGTTAGAATTGATTATATGCAGCTGTGAAAATAGTAAGACAATACTTGCACATCAGTGTCAGAAGGTTTTTTAACAATGGAGTCGTAACCTTTGTCAGCTGCATGTTTTTGCATTAAGAAAAATATTTATCGTCTTTTTCCTGTTTGATTATCAGCTAAAACCATTCTACGCTATTTCATTTTCAACATATATTGTATGGCACATACTTCCATGTGATACAAATAAATCAATACATTCTAGTGTAAATCTATAGGATTGTTGACTCTTTTTAAAACCAAAGAATTCAACAAAAGTAACTTTGTTTCCCCCAACTAACAAACATGTATGCCATTCCCACGAACACGATTGTGATTGTTTAGAACTTATTTTAATTTTTCATTACATGTGTACAATCAAAGTATTCAAGAGACATTAGAAGAGGACCTAATTCAAACTGAAGAATCTATAGCATAACCAACTATATTGTCTGGGCTATGACAAGCACTTTTTTTGTTCTTATCAGCCATTAACTGCTTGCCTTTTAATTACTTTTTTTTTTAAATGTAAGCAATGATTTATTTATGACTTTGAATAAACCGTTCCGTAATGAAAGTTTTTGAGGCAAATTTTCCCTTTTCATACGCGTTTAGAAGGTCGCACATTAATTCCGAAGAAGCAACAGAACCCGAGAACAAGCCATATAACTGCTCAGATGTTATAATGGAATTGGCAAGTTTTGCAGTGTCTGAAACAGTTTCAAAACATCAGTTTTGTCTCGCTTCATTCGAGTTTTTCTGAGTTCTTTTTGGACAGATGTTTCAGGGTTAAGCATTTCTACCAAATCTCGACATTTTAAGGATATTGAAGCTCTTTCATGTGCATTTAGCAACCAACATTTATCATAATCTTTATTTAAACTGAAACCAACAAAACCATTGTTTTGTATCTCTAAGAAACACAAAAATAGTAAAAAGTATTGCCAAGTCCCACAACTGACTATTTGACGTTCGTTCAAAGCGATGTTTGTCCATTGAATGACTTAACAATCTTAAGTCAATCACTACATAGCTAAAACACAAAATGTTATCAAGCACACCTTTCTTGAGTTCGATAGAGTGCACCTTTTCTGAACGCAAAACAAATCACCTTAATTTGTAACTTTTTCATAAATATTTCGTTACACATTCACTTAATAAAATAATTTGTCTCCCCAAAACATCACAAATCGACAATAAAATGGTTTTTTTTTCAGTTGCAAATTGATAATGCTTAATTGTGAATACATTGTACATGTTGTATACTGAATCGAAGACGGTAATTTGAAGATTTCCGTTATTTCATGAGTATTTGCACGTACATATATTGTATTAAATAATTAATATTCTAGACAATATATAAATACTGCAAATGATTTAAACATTGCATAATGATTAATTCTCAAGTTTAATTAACCAAAACAGGTAATTGCATAACGAATTTCTTTTTGAAAGGAGAAAATATGCCTTTATTTGAACACAAAAAATCAGATTGTTTGTAATGCAAAAAAACATATTTTTTTAAACAAAAAATGTTCCGAGTTACATTTAATATGATAGTTCTGTATCTGTTTAAGTTGTTTAAACCTATACTTTTTTTTTTTTAATCGCTTTATATTAAAAAAATCAATCAAAAATTACTTAGTCATGATTGCTAAATGAGGGGACAATTGGAAGGGACGTTTTTAATCCTCTTTTGGACACTTTTTTTTTAGTCTAACACCTTGTATTTTATCAATAAGATTATGAAGTTGAATTCTATCCCAAAAAATCGCGGTACCCTGGGGTGTAACACAAACTCCTTAACTAGAGCACTTTTGAGAACTAGCTGATGGACTATTACACATGAATATTTAAAAATACTAAAGCAGAGTATCTTGTCATATAAATGATTATTTCTTAATTTCAACTCTGAAAATACTCTGACTTCAATTTAATATTTAGTTTCTACAGAAACATAGATACATGTACAGTATATATTTTGTACATATTTCTTTGATTTCTAATGAATTAGTAAAATTGAATACTTTTGATGATAATATTATCTTTCTGTTTTCCGATCTAATATAATACACATTTAAACCAGCCGAATGTTTTCTCCTTAGTCTATAATGGAAATGCACACGTGGTTAAATCTTCAGATATAATAAGTGTACATGTTATCATGACAATGCATAATACTGACACGTTATAATTGACCTAGATACACACAGTGTACAGGGGTCGTTTTAAAACATATATAATTGTGTTGTCATAATACTTGTTTAGAAACTTTCACATCAAAGCGCTTATAAACATACACATTATTATAAACACATATGTTTTGTGAAAAGTAAAAAAGGTTCTTGTATGTATACAATTTATTCGCTGCAACCTAGCCTTATTGTTTACTTTCCAATTTACTTTGATAGTGTAATGTCAAGTGGCAGCCTAGCCACAGAAGGACCTTTCAAAGACGTAGACAACTACCTGTATAAATGATCGAAAACTTTCGAGACGTTCCGAGAATATTATTCCGACTTCCGGCCGAGAGATATCGAGTGGCCCATTGACACATCCAAAACTCGCCAATATACACAAAACCTGTACATTACCCTGTATTTGAACCCTCCCTTTTTTACATGCCTTTAAATTGTCAAGTCCCCCTTATTTTCCTCCCCCCTTTTCAGGTTACAAATGACCAGTCCCTTAGTAAGTATTTGCAAAAAATTGTTTACTAATAATCGATACGGTATTGGTCTTCGGACTAGTAGTGGAAAAGATTGGTGAAAGGTTGTTGCAGACTGTGACCACATGACATTTTCTTTCTCTTTTTTTCACATGAAGACATTTGTCTCGGCCTCTTGATACATTAAATTGAGAATGGAAATGGGGAATGTGTCAAAGAGACAACAACCCGACCAAATAAAAAAACAACAGCAGAAGGTCACCAACAGGTCTTCAATGTAGCGATAAATTCCCGCATCCGGAGGCGTCCTTCAGCTGGCCCCTAAACAAATATATACTAGTTCAGTGATAATAAACGCCATACTAATTTCCAAATTGTACACAAGAAACTAAAATTTAAATAATACAAGACTAACAAAGGCCAGAGGCTCCTGACTTGGGACAGGCGCAAAAATGCAGCGTGGTTAAACATGTTTGTGAGATATCAACCCACCCCCTATACCTCTAACCAATGTAGAAAAGTAAAAGTATAACAATACGCACATTGAAATTCAGTTCAAGAGAAGTCCGAGTCTGATGTCAGAAGATGTAACCAAAGAAAATAAACAAAATGACAATAATACATAAATAACAACAGACTACTAGCAGTTAACTGACATGCCAGCTCCAGACTTCAATTAAACTGACTGAAAGATTATGATTTCATCATATGAACATCAGGCAAAATCCTTCCCGTAAGGGGTTTAGTATCATACCATCATAACATTTATGAGAAGAACATAACCCGTGTCATGCTAACAACTGTTTTTAGAATAAATGTGTTTAGTTCCGACGCAAAGACCTTATCAGTGACTCAATATTAACGCCAAAATATGCAATCTTTAATGACTTTGCAACAGTATCGTAATGTTTACCTTTAGAGATATGGATGCTAGAGATTAAAAGGTTTGTACAGATGAAGACATTTGCCAGCCTCTCGATACATGTTTAACTTTAGAGATATGGATGCTAGAGATATAAGGTGTACAGATAAAGACATGTGTCAGCCTCTCGATACATGTTTAACTTTAGAGATATGGATGCTACAGATTAAAGGTGTGTACAGATGAAGACATTTGTCAGCCTCTCGATACATGTTTAACTATAGAGATACTAGAGACTAGAGATTAAAGGTGTGTACAGATGAAGACATTTGTCAGCCTCTCGATACATGTTTACCTTTAGAGATATAGATACTAGAGATTATAAGGTGTGTACAGATGAAGACATTTGTCAGCCTCTCGATACATGTTTACCTTTAGAGATATAGATGCTAGAGATTATAAGGTGTGTACAGATGAAGACATTTGTCAGCCTTTCGATACATGTTTAACTTTAGAGTTATGGATGCTGGAGATTAAAAGGTGTGTACAGATGAAGACATGTGTCAGCCTCTCGATACATGTTTAACTTTAGATATATGGATGATAGAGATTAAAAGGTGTGAATAGATGAAGACATTTGTCAGCCTCTCGATACATGTTTAACTTTAGATATGTGGATACTAGAGATTAAAAGGTGTGTGAACAGATGAAGACATTTGTCAGCCTCTCGTTACATGTTTACCTTTAGAGTTATGGATGCTGGAGATTAAAAGATGTGTACAGATGAAGACATTTGTCAGCCTTTTGATACATAATTAACTTTAGAGATATGGATGCCAGAGACTAGAGGTGTGTGCAGATGACGACATTTGTCAGCCTCTCAATACATGTTTAATTTTAGAGATATGAATGCCAGAGATTAAAGGTGTATACAGATGAAGACATTTGTCAGCCTTTTGATACGTTTTTAACTTTAGAGATATGGATGCTGGAGATTAAAGGTGTGTGCAGATGAAGATATTTGTCAGCCTCTCAATACATGTTTAACTTTAGAGATATGAATGCCAGAGATTAAAGGTGTATACAGATGAAGACATTTGTCAGCCTTTTGATACGTGTTTAACTTTAGAGATATGGATGCTGGAGATTAATAGATGTGTACAGAAAAAGGCATTTGTCAGCTCTCGATACATGTTTAGCTTTAGAGTTATGGATGATAGAGATTAAAAGGTGCACAGAAGAAGTCATTTGTCAGCCTCTCGATACATGTTTAACTTTTAAGATATGGATGCTACAGATTAAAAGGTGTGAACAGATGAAGACATATGTCAGCCTCTTGATAAATGTTTAACTTTAGAGATATGGATGCTGGAGATTAAACGGTGTGTTCAGATGAAGACATTGGTCAGCCTCTCGATACATGTTTAACTTTAGAGATATGGATGCTAGAGATTAAAAGGTGTGTACAGATGAAGACATATGTCAGCCGCTCGATACATGTTTAACTTTAGAGATATGGATGCTAGAGATTAAAAGGTGTGTGCAGATGAAGACATTTGTGAGCCTCTCGATACATGTTTAACTTTAGAGATATGGATGCTAGAGATTAAAATGTGTGTACAGATGAAAACATTTGTCAGCCTCTCGATACATGTTTAACTTTAGAGTTATGGATGCTGGAGATTAAAAGGTGTGTACAGATGAAGACATTTGTCAGCCTTTTGATACATGTTTAACTCTAGAGTTATGGATGCTAGAGATTAAAAGGTGTGTGCAGATGAAGACATTTGTCAGCCTTTTGATACGTGTTTAACTTTATAGATATGGATGCTGGAGATTAAAAGGTGTTTATAGATGAAGACATTTGTCAGCCTTTTGATACATAATTAACTTTAGAGATATGGATGCCAGAGATTAGAGGTGTGTGCAGATGACGACATTTGTCAGCCTCTCAATACATGTTTAATTTTAGAGATATGAATGCCAGAGATTAAAGGTGTATACAGATGAAGACATTTGTCAGCCTTTTGATACGTTTTTAACTTTAGAGATATGGATGCTGGAGATTAAAGGTGTGTGCAGATGAAGATATTTGTCAGCCTCTCAATACATGATTAACTTTAGAGATATGAATGCCAGAGATTAAAGGTGTATACAGATGAAGACATTTGTCAGCCTTTTGATACGTGTTTAACTTTAGAGATATGGATGCTGGAGATTAATAGGTGTGTACAGAAGAAGGCATTTGTCAGCTCTCGATACATGTTTAACTTTAGAGTTATGGATGATAGAGATTAAAAGGTGTGTACAGAAGAAGGCATTTGTCAGCCTCTCGATACATGTTTAACTTTTAAGATATGGATGCTACAGATTAAAAGGTGTAAACAGATGAAGACATGTGTCAGCCTCTTGATACATGTTTAACTTTAGAGATATGGATGCTGGAGATTAAAAGGTGTGTACAGATGAAGACATTGGTCAGCCTCTCGATACATGTTTAACTTTTAAGATATGGATGCTACAGATTAAAAGGTGTAAACAGATGAAGACATGTGTCAGCCTCTTGATACATGTTTAACTTTAGAGATATGGATGCTGGAGATTAATAGGTGTGTACAGAAGAAGGCATTTGTCAGCTCTCGATACATGTTTAACTTTAGAGTTATGGATGATAGAGATTAAAAGGTGTGTACAGAAGAAGGCATTTGTCAGCCTCTCGATACATGTTTAACTTTTAAGATATGGATGCTACAGATTAAAAGGTGTAAACAGATGAAGACATGTGTCAGCCTCTTGATACATGTTTAACTTTAGAGATATGGATGCTGGAGATTAAAAGGTGTGTACAGATGAAGACATTGGTCAGCCTCTCGATACATGTTTAACTTTAGAGATATGGATGCTGGAGATTAAAAGGTGTGTACAGATGAAGACATGTGTCAGCCTCTTGATACATGTTGAACTTTAGAGATATTGATGCTGGAGATTAAAAGGTGTGTACAGATAAAGACATTGGTCAGCCTCTCGATACATGTTTAACTTTAGAGATATGAATGCCAGAGATTAAAGGTGTATACAGATAAAGACATGTGTCAGCCTTTTGATACGTGTTTAACTTTAGAGATATGGATGCTGGAGATTAAAAGGTGTGTACAGAAGAAGGCATTTGTCAGCTCTCGATACATGTTTAACTTTAGAGTTATGGATGATAGAGATTAAAAGGTGTGTACAGAAGAAGTCATTTGTCAGCCTCTCGATACATGTTTAACTTTTAAGATATGGATGCTACAGATTAAAAGGTGTGAACAGATGAAGACATATGTCAGCCTCTTGATACATGTTTAACTTTAGAGATATGGATGCTGGAGATTAAACGGTGTGTTCAGATGAAGACATTGGTCAGCCTCTCGATACATGTTTAACTTTAGAGATATGGATGCTAGAGATTAAAAGGTGTGTACAGATGAAGACATATGTCAGCCGCTCGATACATGTTTAACTTTAGAGATATGGATGCTAGAGATTAAAAGGTGTGTGCAGATGAAGACATTTGTGAGCCTCTCGATACATGTTTAACTTTAGAGATATGGATGCTAGAGATTAAAATGTGTGTACAGATGAAGACATTTGTCAGCCTCTCGATACATGTTTAACTTTAGAGTTATGGATGCTGGAGATTAAAAGGTGTGTACAGATGAAGACATTTGTCAGCCTTTTGATACATGTTTAACTTTAGAGTTATGGATGCTAGAGATTAAAAGGTGTGTGCAGATGAAGACATTTGTCAGCCTTTTGATACGTGTTTAACTTTATAGATATGGATGCTGGAGATTAAAAGGTGTATACAGATGAAGACATTTGTCAGCCTTTTGATACGTTTTTAACTTTAGAGATATGAATGCTGGAGATTAAAGGTGTGTGCAGATGAAGATATTTGTCAGCCTCTCAATACATGTTTAACTTTAGAGATATGAATGCCAGATATTAAAGGGGTATACAGATGAAGACATTTGTCAGCCTTTTGATACGTGTTTAACTTTAGAGATATGGATGCTGGAGATTAATAGGTGTGTACAGAAGAAGGCATTTGTCAGCTCTCGATACATGTTTAACTTTAGAGTTATGGATGATAGAGATTAAAAGGTGTGTACAGAAGAAGGCATTTGTCAGCCTCTCGATACATGTTTAACTTTTAAGATATGGATGCTACAGATTAAAAGGTGTAAACAGATGAAGACATTGGTCAGCCTCTCGATACATGTTTAACTTTAGAGATATAGATGCTGGAGATTAAAAGGTGTGTACAGATGAAGACATGTGTCAGCCTCTTGATACATGTTGAACTTTAGAGATATGGATGCTGGAGATTAAAAGGTGTGTACAGATAAAGACATGTGTCAGCCTTTTGATACGTGTTTAACTTTAGAGATATGGATGCTAGAGATTAAAATGTGTGTACAGATGAAGACATTTGTCAGCCTCTCGATACATGTTTAACTTTAGAGTTATGGATGCTGGAGATTAAAAGGTGTGTACAGATGAAGACATTTGTCAGCCTCTCGATACATGTTTAACTTTAGATATATGAATGATAGAGATTAAAAGGTGTGAATAGATGAAGACATTTGTCAGCCTCTCGATACATGTTTAACCTTAGATATATAGATGCTAGAGATTAAAAGGTGTGAACAGATGAAGACATTTGTCAGCCTCTCGATACATGTTTACCTTTAGAGTTATGGATGCTGGAGATTAAAAGGTGTGTGCAGATGAAGACATTTGTCAGCCTTTTGATACGTGTTTAACTTTAGAGATATAGATGCTGGAGATTAAAAGGTGTTTACAGATGAAGACATTTGTCAGCCTCTCAATACATGTTTAACTTTAGAGATATGGATGCCAGAGATTAGAGGTGTGTGCAGATGAAGACATTTGTCAGCCTATCAATACATGTTTAACTTTAGAGATATGAATGCCAGAGATTAAAGGTGTATACAGATGAAGACATTTGTCAGCCTTTTGATACGTGTTTAACTTTAGAGATATGGATGCTGGAGATTAAAAGGTGTGTACAGATGAAGACATTTGTCAGCCTTTTGATACGTGTTTAACTTTAGAGATATGGATGCCAGAGATTAAAAATGTGTGCAGATGAAGACATTTGTCAGCCTCTCAGCAGATGAAGACATTTGTCAGCCTCTCAATACATGTTTAACTTTAGAGATATGAATGCCAGAGATTAAAGGTGTATACAGATGAAGACATTTGTCAGCCTTTTGATTCGTGTTTAACTTTAGAGATATGGATGCTGGAGATTAAAAGGTGTGTACAGAAGAAGGCATTTGTCAGCCTCTCGATACATGTTTAACTTTTAAGATGTGGATGCTACATATTAAAAGGTGTGAACAGATGAAGACATGTGTCAGCCTCTTGATACATGTTTAACTTTTAAGATATGGATGCTACAGATTAAAAGGTGTATACAGATGAAGACATGTGTCAGCCTCTTGATACATGTTTAACTTTAGAGATATGGATGCTGGAGATTAAAAGGTGTGTGCAGATGAAGACATGAGTCAGCCTCTTGATACATGTTTAACTTTAGAGATATGGATGCTAGAGATTAAAAGGTGTTTATAGATGAAGACATGTGTCAGCCTTTTGATACGTGTTTAACTTTAGAGATATGGATGCTGGAGATTAAAAGGTGTATACAGATGAAGACATGTGTCAGCCTCTTGATACATGTTGAACTTTAGAGATATGGATGCTAGAGATTAAAAGGTGTGTACAGATGGAGACATATGTCAGCCGCTCGATACATGTTTAACTTTAGAGATATGGATGCTTGAGATTAAAAGGTGTGTGCAGATGAAGACATTTGTGAGCCTCTCGATACATGTTTAACTTTAGAGATATGGATGCTAGAGATTAAAATGTGTGTACAGATGAAGACATTTGTCAGCCTCTCGATACATGTTTAACTTTAGATATATGAATGATAGAGATTAAAAGGTGTGAATAGATGAAGACATTTGTCAGCCTCTCGATACATGTTTAACTTTAGATATATGGATTCTGGAGATTAAAAGGTGTGTACAGAAGAAGGCGTTTGTCAGCCTCTCGATACATGTTTAACTTTTAAGATGTGGATGCTACAGATTAAAAGGTGTGAACAGATGAAGACATGTGTCAGCCTCTCGATACATGTTTAACTTTTAAGATGTGGATGCTACAGATTAAAAGGTGTATACAGATGAAGACATGTGTCAGCCTCTTGATACATGTTTAACTTTAGAGATATGGATGCTGGAAATTAAAAGGTGTGTACAGATGAAGACATGTGTCAGCCTCTTGATACATGTTGAACTTTAGAGATATGGATGTTAGAGATTAAAAGGTGTGTACAGATGGAGACATATGTCAGCCGCTCGATACATGTTTAACTTTAGAGATATGGATGCTTGAGATTAAAAGGTGTGTGCAGATGAAGACATTTGTGAGCCTCTCGATACATGTTTAACTTTAGAGATATGGATGCTAGAGATTAAAATGTGTGTACAGATGAAGACATTTGTCAGCCTCTCGATACATGTTTAACTTTAGAGTTATGGATGCTGGAGATTAAAAGGTGTGTACAGATGAAGACATTTGTCAGCCTCTCGATACATGTTTAAAATTTAGATATATGAATGATAGAGATTAAAAGGTGTGAATAGATGAAGACATTTGTCAGCCTCTCGATACATGTTTAACTTTAGATATATGGATGCTAGAGATTAAAAGGTGTGAACAGATGAAGACATTTGTCAGCCTCTCGATACATGTTTACCTTTAGAGTTATGGATGCTGGAGATTAAAAGGTGTGTGCAGATGAAGACATTTGTCAGCCTTTTGATACGTGTTTAACTTTAGAGATATGGATGCTGGAGATTAAAAGGTGTTTACAGATGAAGACATTTGTCAGCCTTTTGATACATGTTTAACTTTAGAGATATGGATGCCAGAGATTAGAGGTGTGTGCAGATGAAGACATTTGTCAGCCTCTCAATACATGTTTAACTTTAGAGATATGAATGCCAGAGATTAAAGGTGTATACAGATGAAGACATTTGTCAGCCTTTTGATACGTGTTTAACTTTAGAGATATGGATGCTTGAGATTAAAAGGTGTGTACAGAAGGAGGCATTTGTCAGCCTCTCGATACATGTTTAACTTTTAAGATGTGGATGCTACAGATTAAAAGGTGTGAACAGATGAAGACATGTGTCAGCCTCTTGATACATGTTTAACTTTAGAGATATGGATGCTGGAGATTAAAAGGTGTGTACAGATGAACACATTGGTCAGCCTCTCGATACATGTTTAACTTTAGAGATATGATTGCCAGAGATAAAAGGTGTATACAGATGAAGACATTTGTCAGCCTTTTGATACGTGTTTAACTTTAGAGATATGGATGCTGGAGATTAAAAGGTGTGTACAGAAGAAGGCATTTGTCAGCTCTCGATACATGTTTAACTTTAGAGTTATGGATGATAGAGATTAAAAGGTGTGTACAGAAGAAGACATTTGTAAGCCTCTCGATACATGTTTAACTTTTAAGATATGGATGCTACAGATTAAAAGGTGTGAACAGATGAAGACATGTGTCAGCCTCTTGATACATGTTTAACTTTAGAGATATGGATGCTGGAGATTAAAAGGTGTGTACAGATGAAGACATTGGTCAGCCTTTCGATACATGTTTAACTTTAGAGATATGGATGCTGGAGATTAAAAGGTGTGTACAGATGAAGACATGTGTCAGCCTCTTGATACATGTTGAACTTTAGAGATATGGATGCTGGAGATTAAAAGGTGTGTACAGATGAAGACATTGGTCAGCCTCTCGATACATGTTTAACTTTAGAGATATGAATGCCAGAGATTAAAGGTGTATACAGATGAAGACATTTGTCAACCTTTTGCTACGTGTTTAACTTTAGAGATATGGATGCTGGAGATTAAAAGGTGTGTACAGAAGAAGGCATTTGTCAGCCTCTCGATACATGTTTAACTTTTAAGATGTGGATGCTACAGATTAAAAGGTGTGAACAGATGAAGACATGTGTCAGCCTCTTGATACATGTTTAACTTTAGAGATATGGATGCTGGAGATTAAAAGGTGTGTACAGATGAAGACATTGGTTAGCCTCTCGATACATGTTTAACTTTAGAGATATGAATGCCAGAGATTAAAGGTGTATACAGATGAAGACATTTGTCAGCCTTTTGATACGTGTTTATTTTTAGAGATATGGATGCTGGAGATTAAAAGGTGTGTACAGAAGAAGGCATTTGTCAGCTCTCGATACATGTTTAACTTTAGAGTTATGGATGATAGAGATTAAAAGGTGTGTACAGAAGAAGGCATTTGTCAGCCTCTCGATACATGTTTAACTTTTAAGATATGGATGCTACAGATTAAAAGGTGTGAACAGATGAAGACATGTGTCAGCTTCTTGATACATGTTTAACTTTAGAGATATGGATGCTGGAGATTAAAAGGTGTGTACAGATGAAGACATTGGTCAGCCTCTCGATACATGTTTAACTTTAGAGATATGGATGCTAGAGATTAATAGGTGTGTACAGATGCAAGTAGAAGACTGTGTGTAAAATAAACTACAATGTACTTAACAAATTGTAAATTGGAGAAAATGTACATGATGTATATTCAAAACAATTGGAAACACTTTCACACGGCTGTACATACCATGAATGTACCTAAATGTGTGTGCATTATATTAGGAGAATGGATTTACAACCTGGACAAACACATACTTGCTGATATGGGCAATTCATTAGGTTACAAAGTTCACATACAAAAAATGGAAACACATATCAATACTGGTGATATGTATATAGTAAATTAGGGGATAGTGACCACTTAGAGAAAGATGAGGAAACACATACTTGTGGTCAATCGGATGCCAGTACTAAAGATAAATATGGTCAATCCAGAAAGAAAAGTTAAAGAACACATTAAACACTTACCATGCAGTAATAACATCGATAGTTATGATTTATATGGAAGAACAGGTTTTGAGGAAGAAGACATTACAGGAACACATTGGAACACATGCTTTTGTTCTCAGTGATATACTTGTATATGGTGAAGTGTTTTGACACGAACGTTTCCATGATTACTACCGGGAACACACGAAAGAACAAAATAGTAGTTATAAATACTTTTAAAATATTTAGAAATTGACTCCTCTCAGTGGTAAATTAGACATTTTTCTGGAAAACAAAAGTTATAGTAATATAACAGTCACTCGCCAGTCGTTCTGTTCGTCTCTGTATGAGCGGGTAAATCTTTTTAGATAATATGTAATATATATATAGCACGCCTTGACGAATTAACGTATCTAATTCACGAAAAGCGTAGCTTTGAGTGGATAAAATATGTTAATGAGTAAGGCGTGGCTATATATAATTTGTAACATTAATGTGCGATGACACATGTCAGCCGTTAAACTTAACTGTACATTTCATGAATTAAATGTGTCAATCAAATAGTGGGACTTCTTTCTATGACAAAATGTTTCTACTTTTCAGAAAATGATTTCATGGATTGACATTTTAATTTAATGATAGATCCGTACATGTAAATGAATTGTTGACGTGATACACTCATCATGGTTTAAAGACCAGAGAGCGATTTACTTTAATGATAGATCCGTACATGTAAATGAATTGTTGACGTGATACACTCATTATGGTTTAAAGACCAGAGAGCGATTTAATTTAATGATAGATCCGTACATGTAAATGAATTGTTGACGTGATACACTCATTATGGTTTAAAGACCAGAGAGCGATTTAATTTAATGATAGATCCGTACATGTAAATGAATTGTTGACGTGATACACTCATCATGGTTTAAAGGCCAGAGAGCGATTTTATTTAATGATAGATCTGTACATGTAAATGAATTGTTGACGTGATAAACTCATAATGGTTTAAAGATTAGAGAGCGATTTATTTAATGATAGATCCGTACATGTAAATGAATTGTTGTCGTGATACACTCATCATGATTTAAAAACCAGAGAGCGATTTAATTTAATGATAAATCTGTACATGTAACTGAATTGTTGACGTGATAAACTCATAATGGTTTAAAGATTAGAGAGCGATTTAATTTAATGATAGATCCGTACATGTAAATGAATTGTTGACGTGATACACTCATCATGGTTTAAAGGCCAGAGAGCGATTTTATTTAATGATAGATCGGTAAATGAATTGTTGTCGTGATACACTCATCATGGTTTAAAGACCAGAGATTTAATTTAATGATAGATCCGTACATGTAAATGAATTGTAGACGTGATCCACTCATTATGGTTTAAAGACCAGAGAGCGATTTAATCTAATGATAGATCCGTACATGTAAATGAATTGTTGACTTGATACACTCATCATGGTTTAAAGGTCAGAGAGCGATTTAATTTAATGATAGATCTGTAAATGAATTGTTTTCGTGATACACTCATCATGGTTTAAAGACCAGAGATTTAATTTAATGATAGATCCGTACATGTAAATGAATTGTTGCCGTGATTTAATTTAATGATAGATCTGTACATGTAAATGAATTGTTGATGTGATACACTCATCATGGTTTAAAGACCAGAGAGCGATTTAATTTAATGATAGATCTGTACATGTGAATGAGTTGTTGACGTGATACACTCATCATGGTTTAAAGACCAGAGAGCGATTTAATGTAATGATAGATCTGTAAATGAATTGTTGTGATGATACACTCATCATGGTTTAAAGACCAGAGAGCGATTTATTTTAATGATAGATCTGTACATGTAAATGCATTGTTGCCTTGATACACTCATCATGGTTTAAAGACCAGAGACCGATTTAATTTAATGATAGATCTGTACATGTAAATGAATTGTTGTCGTGATACTCTCATCATAGTTTAAAGACCAGACAGCGATTTAATTTAATGATAGACCTGTACATGTAAATGAATTGTTGACGTGATACACTCATCATGGTTTAAAGGCGAGAGAGCGATTTAATTTAATGATAGATCCGCACATGTAAATGAATTGTTGCCGTGATACACTCATCATGTTTTAAAGACAAGAGAGCGATTTTATTTAATGATAGATCCGTACATGTAAATGAATTGTTGACGTGATACACTCATCATGGTTTAAAGATCAGAGAGCGAATGTATTTAATGATAGATCCGTACATGTAAATGAATTGTTGATGTGATACACTCATCATGGTCTAAAGACCAGAGAGCGATTTAATTTAATGATAGATCTGTACATGTAAATGAATTGTTGACGTGATACACTCATCATGGTTTAAAGACCAGAGAGCGATTTATTTAATGATAGATCTGTACATGTAAATGAATTGTTGATGTGATACACTCATCATGGTTTAAAGACCAGAGAGCGATTAAATTTAATGATAGATCTGTAAATGAATTGTTGTCGTGATACACTCATCATGGTTTAAAGACCAGAGAGAGATTTACTTTAATGATAGATCCGTACATGTAAATGAATTGTTGACGTGATACACTCATCATGGTTTAAAGACCAGAGAGCGATTTAATTTAATGATAGATCCGTACATGTAAATGAATTGTTGACGTGATACACTCATCATGGTTTAAAGACCAGAGAGAGATTTAATTTAATGATAGATCTGTAAATGAGTTGTTATCGTGATACACTCATCATGGTTTAAAGACCAGAGATTTAATTAAATGATAGATCCGTACATGTAAATGAATTGTTGACGTGATACACTCATCATGGTTTAAAGACCAGATATTTAATTAAATGATAGATCCGTACATGTAAATGAATTGCTGTCGTGATACACTCATCATTGTTTAAAGACCAGAGATTTAATTTAATAATATATCCGTACATGTAAATGAATTTTTGCCTTGATTTAATTTAATGATAGATCTGTACATGTAAATGAATTGTTGATGTGATACACCCATCATGGTTTAAAGACCAGAGATTTAATTTAATGATAGATCTGTACATGTAAATTAATTGTTGTCGTCATACACTCATCATGGTTTAAAGACCAGAGAGCGATTTATGCGTTTTTGAAGTGCCCCCCTCCCTGGGCGAAAATTCTTGAGGGGATAGATGCAAAATATTGTTAGATGAAAATCATGCTGCCTGCTTTCAAAACAAAACGAAACATGTAGTTTCAGAAGAGGTAAACGAATTGTGAAGGTATTCTGCCTTTCCCAACACCATGAAAATGATCGATTAATAGATTGGAAACAAGTATCCACCAATTTATCAATATCGCCTTTTTTTATATAGACCACGTTATTCCTTTTTGTAGCTTTCCTCGGGCATTCATTTGTTTCAAGTACAGGAAACCATTTTTAATTCAGGGTTAGGTTTGCAAGTTTTGCTAGTTTCACAATTTTTTTTATTTACTTTACGTGGCCAAAGAGGCGGATCTAGACAGTGCAATAACAAACTTGAGATGGAAGTTAGATCACTGGTCTAAGCTCCTCCCATTCTTTGCCTTTCCTATGACAAGCGACACACGGCGGAACTGGATATTTCAATGACTAAAAAATCATTCAGTTAACTCACTCCTCTAAAAATAACCGAAGTTAACTCACTCAAAGATTAAAGGGAAGCTTACCATTCATGTTACAAAAGACTATGGTGTATGATATTTTATTTTTTGAAAGAGTGTGTAATTAGAAGTTACCGTAGATACATGTAAACTAAAGGATATTTTTAATATCTCGTAGGACTTCACTAAATCCTAAAGGATAAAGCTATAATCCTATAGGATATTAGAAATATTACCAATGCTACATTATTCAGATAGGATAATTCCTTCTCCGATAGGAAACGTTTAGTTCCATTGGACAAGTTAGTCTAAATTCGTTTTTGACATGCAATGTCGTTTAAACGTTAAAGTGGTAAATCGGTACAGTGGGATATCAAGTGAACGAAAACAAAAGAAAATTCACTCTTATGATAGAGTCGTGAAAGTCAATAATAAAACAATACCGGTGACGATACTGATCAAAAGTTATTTCTAAATAATAATCGTACATTTTAAAGAAATTATTTGTTAAACTGTGTTATAAAAAATATACATGCAAATACACGATATTTTATGTTCAGTATTTACCGAGATAATTGCTTGTGAAACTGAAATTTAAAAAATGCCAATCTTTGCTCCATATTGATAAAAAAAAAAAAGGGGGAAAATCATGTGCATACAAAATCGAAAGATCTTTCGGATGACCAATTTTCGGAGTGTTCCAAAGAGTCTTTAGCATGTTACAATTTCCCAAAGTATGCTTATATTTTCACACCTAAGTTATCGTGCAGACCGGTTTGCTCTTGTCACATGTACATTCAGTAGAGAAATATTGTCTTTTCGTGAAAATAAACATCTAAAAGTCTATCTATGCAGGTTAAAAAAATTAAAGATTACTATTTTTATAAATCAGGTATCTTTCTACTATTTTGGATACAATTTTAAGAAAAGGTCGTCTCGAGTTTTGTTCAAGTATTTGCGGTCATCTCGATCTATTCACATTCAATGTTTACATCGAGCTAAGGTCAGTTTGAATTTCCTTGTAACTTAATTTCAAAAGTGCCAATCTTTGCTGCATATCAATCGATTCCTTTTGGAATTTTTTCCCTGACTTTCTCTGATCTAGCTGTATATATATATATACGAGTAATTAGCTTGTTCCAGAGAAATACAAACAGTAAACAAATTAATTAAAGTGGGTACTCCAAGAATTTATTCGCATAGCAACATTTTAAACCAATTTTATACCACGCTTCTATAGCCTGCTGTACTCACCGTGTGCTACTACTTAAGGAGGAAAATGATAACATTGAGTGGAAGTTTTGTTTTTATTTAAACTAATTTCTATTTTTACTATTTACCAGAACGTTTTTCTGTGATACCATAATTGATAGCGTCCTTGCTAAAATGGGACAACATTGAGAAGATCTAGTAGTTTTCAGTGTTTACAGGGGAGGTAAAATTTCGTCATTAGATTTCCCACTGGGTACTTACGGGTCATATTCATATCACGTTAACATGTTCTCTTCCTAAATATGCCTCTTATAGTTATCAATAGACGTTAAAAACCGACTTTGAATTCATCCATTGTTATAGTAGTAAGAAGGCTAAAATAAATGTACACGTAAAACATTCATTCATATCCTTGCGCCACGATCACCTAGCTTTAAAGATACAAAAACATTAATTTTATAAGAAAAGGAGTGAACTTAAAATCAAGAGTTTACTTTCTTGATAAAATGCAAACTTCCTTTTATAGTAAAAGTTCAACGGCAAGTCAATATTGACATTTAAAGACTTCCGAACAAGAAGGGATTTTCAGATCCCCGAACCCGAAGGGCGGGGTAATTTCAATAGCCAATTTTGTGAGGAGGTCTTTTATTGTCAATATTAACTGATCATTGAACTTTCCCTGACTTGCAATCCTTCAAATATTCAAGAAAATTACAGAAACAACACTTGCATTATAAAGGACAAGTTTAAATAGGATTCAATTCATATGACAGATAAACAGTACTTAGTATAAAGATACGGGGAAGTGGGTTGATTGCCAGTGAGACAAATATCAACCAGAGTTTAAAAGAAGTGAAGGTTAAAAATTATAGGCAACCGTGTGGCCTTTGTCAATGAGAAAAACCCATACCGTATAGTCGGCTGTAAAAGGCCAAGACATGACAAATGTGAAACAATTCAAGCATACTAATAACAAAGCCATTTATAAAAACAAATACGGAAGACATGAAATAACGACAACCACCGAACTACAGGCTCATGTTGGCTTGGGACAGGCACATACAGATTGTGACAGGGTTAAACATGTTTTTTAGCGCTCAACTTTTCCATTACCTAGTATATACAAATGATAGTTAACTAGTTGCATAGACAACGGAACGATTACATAATATAAATATTCAATAGTTTAGCTCCAAATCAACACCGTGGGATATTTCTTTTAAAATATGAAGGGAGATTTTATATTTTTGAACATGTATTTGAAGTTAGCAGCCGGTTCGTTATTCGTTATTAGATATTCAATATCCAACCGGCTGCTAGCAGTCGGTTGAATATTCAAAATTAAATTGAAAAAAAAACCAACTTAATAACATTAAAAGCATGATTTTCATAGTTAAAAGGACTGATAAGATACGTAGGAAATCGTTTCATGACCTCTTCAAGCTGTCGTGAATTCTCGTTGTTCTCGAATATAAACCCTTTTCTAACTTGCATATTTGTCTTTATGTAATATAGATTGTTGTCAATAAAAAAACTTCAAAGATGTACTTTATACAGGATATTTCTACAAAAGATAAAGAAAAACCGATAACTCTAGAAAACATTTAGGAATAAAAATAGAAATATTTATGGAAAGCCCAAAAAAGAAATATATAGTGAAAACCTACCTGAGATCGCTAAAATGAGGGTGAGACCCCCCTGGTCTCTCAATGTCCGCTACATTTAACTAAATCATAGACTCTGTATATTTTTTATAGTTATATTAGAAGGATTCCCCAGAATACTGTCATATTCAATATCTATGGAGGGCTTATATTGTCACTTTTCAGCAAAAAATTATCAAAATTTTAGGACAAAGGGCACAGGGCAATGGTGAGAGCCCCCTTATCTCACAATCTTTCTAATATTATTCAGACATTTATTCAATAGGTAGATACAAACGTGATTAAAGGGAATTTGGGTACACTTCCTGTCTTTAATGTTTACGGAGCGCCCAAAGTGCCAATTGGATATTCAAAGTGTATAGGGAAAACCTACCTGAGACCGCTAAAATGAGGGTGAGACCCCCCGTGGTCTTTCAATGTCCACACAAATTAACTAAATCATAAACTCTGTACATATAAAGGTTGTATTAGAAGGATTCGCCAGAATACTGTCATATTCAATATCTATGGAGGGCTTATATTGTCACTTTTCAGCTAAAAAAATTCAAAATTTTAGGACAAAGGGTACAGGGCAATGGTGAAAGTCCCCTAATCTCTCAATCGTTCTAATATTATTCAGATATTTATTCAATAGGTGGATACAAACGTGACTAAATGGAATTTGGGTACACTACCTATTGTCTATGTTTACGGAGAGCCAACTGGCACTTGGGGCCCTCTGTAAACCAGAAGACAGGAAGTGTACCCAAATTCATTTAAGTCACGTTTGTATCTTCCTATCAACTAATTGTCTATTTTATATTAGGCAGATTAAGAGATAAGGGGGCTCTAAGCATTGCCATGCGCTCTTTGTCCTGAAATGTTGATATTTTTGTGCTGAAAAATCTAAGCCCTCCGTAAATAATGAAGATGACATTATTCTTGGAGATCCTTTTAAACAATCTTTTTACATACAGAGTCTATGATTTCGTCGAATTTTACGGACATTGAAAGAACAGGGGCGTCTCGTCGTCCTTTAAGCGGTATCACTATATATTTTTTAAGGGGCTTTTCATATATATTTTATTCATATTTCTAAATGTTTCTAGAGTGAGCGGTTTTTGTTTTTGTTGAAAGAATTATTAGATATAAATTAAAGTGTTTATGTAGTTATATTGATAGAACTATATATTACATAAAGACAAGTATACAACTAACATAAGCATAGATAAGGGTTTATATTCGAGGATAACAAGAGTTTAAGACAACTTGAATGGCCTTCAACAACGAGAAAACCCCATACTATATATACGGCTATAAAAGGCATCGACATGAAACATAAACAAACTGTCTTAGGCAGCTACCATTTGATTTTTATGGGGGGGGGGGGGGGGGGGTTGGGGGTGGGGGCTAGGATGAAATTTGAAAAAAATAGGCAGGACAGGAGTTTTGAGTAAATTAAAAAGGCAGGATGAGCAACTTGGTAAAAAAAGTCAGGAGAAACTAGTAAAAAAAGGCAGGACCGAATAGAGTAAATAATAAAACGGCAGGACAGAGATTACAACTAATAAAAAGCATGACAAAATTGTTCAAAATTTTTCATCCTAGCCCCCCCCCCCCCCCCCCCCCCCCCCCATAAAAATAAAATGGTAGCTCCCTTAATCTATAACAAAACAATTTTTACGAAAAGCAATTGTTACAGACATGAACAATCACTGAACTACATGCTTCTGACTAAGGACGGGCTCACCAACAATGTGACGGGTAAATCGTGTTAACAGACGTCAACAATCTATCTAACCTGGCATAGTCTTGAAATAGTAAAACGTAAAAATAAATTATTGAATGTTCACTTTTTTTTAAATAATTGTGCATGTAATAAGTATAATAATGTGGACAATACTGTCGAATTTATTAATTTGATCGAGTTGCGTATTAAACATCTCAACAGGGCGCATCAACACGCAGTAATATGTAGCAATATATCTGACCAGAAAAAAACACATTGAACAATATAAGAAATTCTGATTAAAAACAATCGACCAACTCTACATTTTACTCTAGAAATTTAAATTTAGAAAACATATTTTTATATAAGTACTACATGTTCACCGTGATAACAAGTATGACTTGAATGTTGACTCATCAAAACAGGAAGATATAGATTGTAAATATAAACCATTTTACTTGACATCTTCAGATACAAGTAGAAATGTGGCTGTCTTAATAACATGTTTTGGCTTCTAATTATCATGATCATGTAATGATAGCGAATTTTTGTATTCAACTGAATTGTATAGAAAAGAGTTCAACAAAATGCATCAGACAACAGTAATCTGAAATATCTCATCAGGAAAATAAAAAAAAATTGAATCACAGACGAATACAAGTAATGTTTACCAATGAAACACGACCAGTCTCCCAAATAAAAAGACCAAACTCGGGAAATATATGTGATGAGTCAGACTGTACATTTCTGTTATTGTTGTTCATTTAGTTCGACCTTGAAAATATGTATAAACAAGATAAATACTACGTGGTCAAAGTATAAGTTGAATGCTGAATCATCATAACAGGAAGATGAAGGGTGTGATTATTAACGATTTGAACTTGACATCATCCGTACAGTTGGGTGCAGAGTCTGCAGACCAAGCATTACATAAAGTAAACGCAAGTTAACGCCGCGTGCACATATTTCGTTAGTTAACTTCAAATTTCCCGTTTACAAGTAAACGCCCGTTTACTATAATTACGTTAACGCGGTCGAAATGGAAATTTCTAATGTCTACTCGAGTAAACGGGCGTTTACTTTGTGTCCGTTTAGTCAGTAGTAAACGGGCGTTTACTTCAGAATTCGTTAAATTTATTCTTACGTGCACTTGAAAGTAAACGTGCGTTTACTACAAATTTTAAAAGTGTATTATTGTGTGCACTTGAAAGTAAACGCGCGTTTACTTTTCGCGTTAACTGATTGGCTAAATTTAGAAATAAACTTCAAGTTCATTTGTACATTTATTTTATAAATTTAAAACGAACTTTTATTCTTTATATTTTACGTATATGTGTTTTAAACCAGAACAATATAAAACTCTTTTAATTCGAATATTTATTTTATCAAATAACACACAATCAGCATGATCAGTTACATTAAGTCCATTATTTCTACTGATTAGCAGATTTTCTATATTTTCTTTTCAAAAGTTACATGTACAAATATCACTACGGAAAGAAAGGTTATCCGAGACATCGCAGAAATATTTGTATATGATTGGATATAAACATAATGGTTTACGTTGTTTCTTTCCCCATTTTTAATTTCTCTTCGAATTCTTAACTATAGATCGGTGCATTTAATACAAGATTTTTAATCGAAATTTACCTCGTTTGTCTTGGATTAACATGGGAAGTAAGTCATGAACACAACCGATACTGACAGAACTTTCGGAGGGGGTTTTATGGATATAAATACGGATTTTGACAATAATTCATATTTTTTTCGAATTAAACAAATAAGAAGTTTATATCTAATAAATAAAAACAAAAATTAAAAATCGTTTCCTGTGATCTTTAAGCTTCTGTGTTGACAAATGATCAAACGTAAATTGTGCAGGGATATAATTTATAAAGTGCAACATAAGTGTGTACATTTGTACCATCCTGTCAATTTAAATGTTCAAATATTGCTAGCCTTTACATGGATATATAACTAATTTACTATTCAGCTATATAGAGTGCTATTATGTTCTGTATTAAATTGTATTGGACAAATAATTTTATAATACGAGCCATTCGTATAAAAACTACTGAAATTTGTTTACGATTCAATATATTGAATAAAAAAAAGACATGCTAACATTCTAAATGGATGCGAGTAAAAAATTTTATTCATACTGTTCAAATATTGCTACCTTTTTATTGATTCAATCAATCCTTACATGAAAATATAACTCATTTATTATGCAGCTATATAGATTTACATAATTAAATGCTTATATAGTCAGTTTTGGTTGTTGCGAACAAATAATTGTATTATATGAGTCAGTCTGAGATATGAAAACTATTGAAATTTGTTTACGATTCAATATTTTGAATAAAAAAAGGACATGCTGGCACTCTAAATTAATGCGAGTAAAATTTTTTTAGTCATAATATTCAAATATTGCTACCTTTTTCATTATACAATCAATCCTTACATGAAAATATAACTCATTTACTATGCAGCTATATAGATTTACATAATAGAATGCTTATATGGTCAGTTTGGTTGTTCGAACAAATAATTTTATTATATGAGTCAGTCTGAGAGGTATGAAAACTACTGAATTTTGTTTACAATTCAATATTTTGAATAAAAAAGGGACATGCTGGCACCATAAATTGATGCGAACAAAATTGTGAGTCATAATATTCAAAAATTGCTAATTATTTTATTATACAATCAATCTTTACATGAACATATAACTCATTTACTATGATGCTATATAGATTTACATATTAAAATGCTTATATTGTCAGTTTTGGTTGTTGCGTACAAATAATTTTATTATACGAGTCAGTCTGAGGTATGAAAACTACTGAATTTTGTTAACGATTCAATATTTTGAATAAAAAAGGACATGCTGGCCCTCTCAATTGATGCGAACAAAATTTTTTAGTCATTATATTCAAATATTGCTACCTTTTTCATTATACAATCAATCCTTACATGAAAATATAACTCATTTACTATGCAGCTATATAGATTTTCATAATAGAATGCTTATATGGTCAGTTTGCTTGATGCGAACAAATAATTTTATTATATGAGTCAGTCTGAGGTATGAAAACTACTGAATTTTGTTTACGATTCAATATTTTGAATAAAAAAAGGACATGCTGGCCCTCTCAATTGATGCGAACAAAATTTTTTAGTCATAATATTCAAATATTGCTACCTTTTTCATTATACAATCAATCCTTACATGAAAATATAACTCATTTACTATGCAGCTATATAGATTTACATAATAGAATGCTTATATGGTCAGTTTGCTTGTTGCGAACAAATAATTTTATTATATGAGTCAGTCTGAGGTATGAAAACTACTGAATTTTGTTTACAATTCAATATTTTGAATAAAAAAGGGACATGCTGGCACCATAAATTGATGCGAACAAAATTTTTTATTCATAATATTCAAATATTGCTACATGTACCTTTTTTATTATACAATTAATCATTACATGAACATATAACTCATCTACTATGAGGCTATATAGATTTACATAATGAAATGCTTATATGGTCAGTTTTGGTTGTTGCGAACAAATATTTTTATTATATGAGTCAGTGTGAGGTATGAAAACTACTGAATTTTTGTTTACAATTCAATATTTTGAATAAAAAAGGGACATGCTGGCACCATAAATTGATGCAAACAAATTTTTTTATTCATAATATTCAAATATTGCTACCTTTTTTATTATACAATTAATCATTACATGAAAATGTAACTCATTTACTATGCAGCTATATAGATTTTCATAATAAAATGCTTATATAGTCAGTTTTTGTTTTTGCGGACAAATAGTTTTATTATATGAGTCAGTCTGAGGTATGAAAACTACTGAATTTTGTTAACGATTCAATATATTGAATAAAAAAAGGACATGCTTGCCCTCTAAATTGATGGGAACAAAATTTGTTATTCATAATATTCAAATATTGCTACCTATCTTATTATACAATTAAACATTACATGAAAATTTTACTCATTTACTATGCGGCTATATAAATTTATATACTAGAATGCTTATATGGTCAGTTTTTTGTTGTTGTGGCCAAATAGTTTTATTATTTGAGTCAGTCTGAGGTATAAAAACTACTGAAATTTGTTAACGATTCAGTATATTGAATAAAAAAAGACATGCTAACATTCTAAATCGATGCGAGTAAAAATTTTTAGTCATAATATTCAAATATGGCTACCTATTTTATTATACAATCAATCCTTACATGAAAATATAACTCATTTACTATGAGGCTATATAGATTTACATAATAAAATCCTTATATGGTCAGTTTTGTTTGTTGTGGACAAATAATTGTATATTACGAGTTAGTCTGAGATATGAAAACTATTGAAATTTGTTTACGATTCAATATTTTGAATAAAGAAAGGACATGCTGGCACTCTAAATTGATGCAAACAAAATTTTTTAGTAATAATATTCAAATATTGCTACCTTTTTCATTATACAATCAATCCTTACATGAAAATATAACTCATTTACTATGCAGCTATATAGATTTACATATTAATAGAATGCTTATATGGTCAGTTTTTGTTGTTGCGGACAAATAGTTTTATTATATGAGTTAGTCTGAGGTATGAAAACTACTGAATTTTGTTTATGATTCAATATTTTGAATAAAAAAAGTACATGCATGACATGCTGGCCCTCTAAATTGATGCAAACAAAATTTTTTATTCATAATATTCAAATATTGCTATCTATTTTATTATACAATTAAACATTACATGAAAATATAACTCATTTACTATGCGGATATATAGTTTTTAATACTAGAATGCTTATATGGTCATTTTTTGTTGTTGCGGACAAATAGTTTTATTATATGAGTCAGTCTGAGGTATGAAAACTACTGAATTTTGTTTACAACTCAATATTTTGAATAAAAAAGGGACATGCTGGCACCATAAATTGATGCGAACAAAATTGTTAGTCATAATATTAATAAATTGCTAATTATTTTATTATACAATCAATCCTTACATGAAAATATAACTCATTTACTATAAGGCTATATAGATTTACATATTAAAATGCTTATATGGTCAGTTTTGGTTGTTGCGGACAAATAATTTTATTATTTGAGTCAGTCTGAGGTATGAAAACTACTGAATTTTGTTTACGATTCAATATTTTGAATTAAAAAAGGACATGCTGGCCCTCTCAATTGATGCGAACAAAATTTTTTAGTCATAATATTCAAATATTGCTACCTTTTTCATTATACAATCAATCCTTACATGAAAATATATCTCATTTACTATGCAGCTATATAGATTTACATAATAGATTGCTTATTATGATCAGTTTGCTTGTTGCGAACAAAAAAAATTATTATATGAGTCAGTCTGAGGTATGGAAACTACTGAATTTTGTTTACGATTCAATATTTTGAATAAAAAAAGGACATGCTGGCCCTCTAAATTGATGCGAAATTTTTATTCAAAATATTCAAATATTGCTACCTATTTTATTATACAATTTAACATTACATGAAAATATAACTCATATACTATGCGGCTATATAGATTTAAATACTAGAATGCTTATATGGTCAGTTTTTGTTGTTGCGGACAAATAGTTTTATTATATGAGTCAGTCTGAGGTATAAAAACTACTGAAATTTGTTAACGATTCAATATATTGAATAAAAAAAGACATGCTAACATTCTAAATCGATGCGAGTAAATTTTTTTAGTTATAATATTCAAATATGGCTACCTATTTTATTATACAATCAATTCTTACATGAAAATATAACTCATTTACTATGAGTCTATATAGATTTACATAATAAAATCCTTATATGGTCAGTTTTGGTTGTTGTGGACAAATAATTGTATATTACGAGTTAGTCTGAGATATGAAAACTATTGAAATTTGTTTACGATTCAATATTTTGAATAAAAAAAGGACATGCTGGCACTCTAAATTAATGCGAGTAAAATTTTTTTAGTCATAATATTCAAATATTGCTACCTTTTTCATTATACAATCAATCCTTACATGAAAATATAACTCATTTACTATGCAGCTATATAGATTTACATATTAATAGAATGCTTATATGGTCAGTTTTGGTTGTTGTGAACAAATAGTTTTATTATATGAGTCAGTCTGAGGTATCAAAACTACTGAAATTTGTTTACGATTTAATATATTGATTAAAAAAGACATGCTAACATTCTACATGGATGCAAGTAAATTTTTTTAGTCATAATTCTCAAATACTGCTATCTTTTTCATTATACAATCAATTCTTACATGAAAATATAACTCATTTACTATGCGGCTATATAGATTTAAATACTAGAAAGCTTATAAGGTCAGTTTTGGTTGTTGCGGACAAATAATTTTATTATATGAGTCAGTCTGAGGTATGAAAACTACTTAATTTTGTTAACGATTCAATATTTTGAATAAAAAAGTATATGCTGGCACTCTAAATTGATGGGAACAAAAATTTTTAGTCATAATATTCAAATATTGCTACCTATTTTCTTATACAATCAATTCTTACATGAAAATATATCTCATTTACTGTGCGGCTATATAGATTTACATAATGAAATGCTAATATGGTCAGTTTTGAGTGTTGCGTACAAATAATTTTATTATACGAGTCAGTCTTAGGTAAGAAAACTATTGAAATTTGTTTGTGATTCAATATTTTGAATATAAAAGGGACATGCTGGCACCATAAATTGATGCTAACAAAATTTTTAGTCATAATATTCAAAAATTGCTAATTATTTTATTATACAATCAATCCTTACAAGAAAATATAACTCATTTACTATGCTGGCTCTATAGATTTACATAATAAATTGCTTATATGGTTAGTTTTGGTTGTTGCGAACAAATAATTATATATTACGAGTTAGTCTGATGTACGAAAACTACTGAATTTTGTTTACTATTCAATATTTTAAATAAAAAGAGATCATATCCGTCAGGCTCGTACAAAAATTACTGTCAATTGTATTATTTGGTCAATTATAGCATGAAAATATAACTGAATTACTTCTATATAGAATCAGATAACCTGTTAAGAGGTAAATATTGTCAGTTTTGGTTAATGATATCAAATAATTTTGTTTTACGAGTCAGTCTGTCTAAGATGAGAAAACTATTATTTGCGAAGAACAAGAAATTTACTATAATTATTGTTCAATTAAATACAAATGTGTGACATTTTTAAATAACTTTAATCGTCAATATGTCAAGCAGAAATGACCGGTTGGTCAATTAATTTTGATGTTCCTTATTCATATTTTATGTCATTGTATCCAGGTTAACGGGCGTTTACTACAAATAGTAAACGCGCGTTTTCTTATTAGGAAAATAGAAGACGCGCATTTTTCCACGTTAACGCGGAGGTAAACGGGAAAGTAAACGCCCGTTTACTCTTTACAAAATTAGAAGACGCGCCGTTTTTGCGTTAACGCGGAGGTAAACGCGAAAGTAAACGCCCATTTACTTTTAATGTCTACTGCAATTTCGGAGTTAACGCACAGTTAACGCGGCGTTTACATGAAGTGCACGCGAGTAAACGCCGCGTTAACTTTTTCGGCCCGTCTACATGTAATGCTTGGTCTGCACCTAACTGTAGGTTACAAGTGGAAACATAATTTTATCTACATCAGCTTGGTTCGACCTTATTTATTGTATTATTCAATGCTTTCAATTTTGAGTGTAGTATATATTGACTTAATAACGGATGAGGGAGGCTGATAATTTGAACACGTTTTTATTTTAATCTTAAGTAATAACACAACACGTTTCGAAATCTTGAAAAAAGCAAGGGTTGCATACATGTATAATTGTCATTTATAGTAAATCAAGTTTTGGATCTTGTTTATTATGAGTAATAAGTTCTAACTATTGGGGCTAGTTGGAATTTCTTTCGTCAGATTTTATGTGTCCTGCGTGCTTTATTTCTTTACATACAGGTATTAAACTAATTTTTGATGGTCTTTTTCTTAATTAGATTAAATTTCTATACATGTGAGAGAGTTGACATATCTTTATTTAGCAGCAGCAGCTAAACTATTCTCCATCAGTTCAGTTGGGCTAATTTTCAATGTAGCAAGTTGTCTTCGATTCAATTGTATCGTACAGACAAGTAAGTTATTTAACGTGACACAGTATGATGCAGTTAGTACATTACATATTTGGTAATGAACAGTTATTTTGGTGAACAGTTAGGCAGACATAGCTTTATTAACTCGACATGTGACTAAATAAATGGATTATGACCAATAAACACTCAAAATTTACTGCAAGCATGTTTTTTTATATAACTATTCAGAAGGTAGATATAGGAGGATATGGTATGAGAGCCAATGAGACAACTCTCCATCCAAGTAACAATTTATAAAAAGAAGGGTTTGTTTTTACTTCAGACTCTGAAAAAAGTAAAATCACAAAAATACTGAACTCAGAGGAAAATCAATTTGGAAAGTCCATAATCACATGGCAAAATCAAAAAACAAAACGCATCAAAAACGAATGGACAAGAACTGTCATATTCCTGACTTGGTACAGGCATTTGAAATAAGCATTCAAGTGTTTGAAATAAGCATTCAACGTGTGTATGCTCTGATGAATCTAGGAATCATATAATATTTTACAAAATATGCCAATAAGGCTACTTATTAAATCATTGTTAAAAAAAATGGATGTTATGTAGAAAGTAAAGTAACGAAAATACCGAACTCCAACGCATATTCACAAATCGAAAAGTGATTTATGAAATAGCAAAATCAAAAACTCAAACACAACTTACGAATGGAAAACAACTGTCATAATCCTGATTGTTTTTACAGGAATTTTCTACTGTAGTAAATGGTGGATAAAACCTGGTTTATATGTAGCGTAATATGGATGACAATAAGGTTCTACTTGTGAAAAAAGAAACATTACCAAAGTATATGGGTAATCATTCTTAGGCAATGTTGTTTCTTTACCATATCAACATAATTTGAAAAATGTTCAAAGAAAAGTTTAAGTGACATGTTTTTTTTTTAACATTTAACAACATTTTTAAATTTTGCGCATGCATCTTGAAAACTGAGGAAACATATTCAAACATCATTTTGTTTCATAATGGGTTAACACAATTCTTTGAAAAATGTAGAAATGTTGTTACAATATACTCAAATAACGTATTGCTGTTATCCAGATTTACTGTTACATTGCCGTCAGCGAACGTTACAAATTCAAGCTAAGGCTATTACCGACACTTTATAGACATGATGCTAACCGATTTTGGAACAAGTAACCAGCAGTTTGACTTTTCACGAATGTGACCTACCGAATTAGACTATTTACCCCTATTTGTGACATTTTTACCTCTTTTATGTTCACACATCGTTGTCAATATAATGGAATTATATGCGAGTGTCATACAAGTCAGAGGTTTAGCTAGCTATAAAACCAGGTTCAATCCACCATTTTCTACATAAGAAAATGCCTGTGCATGTACCAAGTCAGGAATATGACAGTTGTTATCCATTCGTTTGATGTGTTTGACCTTTTGATTTTGCCATTTGATTGGAGACTTTCCTTTTTGAATTTTCCTTGGAGTTCAGTATTTTTTTTAGATTTTACATTTTGACAAACTGTTGAGATCTGAAAATATCTCACATTTTTACAACATATAAATGCGTCTGAGGATAATCAATACAAGAGAAATGAGATGTGTGGAGGATTGCAAACGAAACAACTATCTACTAAAGGTCAAGCTGATTTTTTTTAGGGTGGGTGGGTAAGCAAACACAATTAAAAAGAGGAAGGGGCATAATAATTTATGTGGTGAAAGTATTACGATATGCATGTCCAATGAGTATTATGATTGATATAGGAGGAGTACCAGGTTATTTAGATAACATTTATCAAGTATAAACTTCAATTGTAATGGGCAATACTATAAGGTCCTGTGTAACCAAGCTTGGAATACTGTAAATTAAGAAATTATTGCGTAAATTTATTATTGGAATTTTGTCATTTAACACTAAAATTCGATTTTAATTTCTACGATATTGAGAAAAATACTGTTTTCTTCATATAGATATTTTCAAAACGCGAGTTTAAAGTGCTGCAATTATAACTCGGTTGCATTTATCTCAATAATAATAAAAACATCGGAATAAATTCTGAATTTACAGTAACCAAGTCATGCTAAATGATTAGGATTGCTTATTTTCATAACTTTTGATAAGTGAACATAAAAATATTAGTATCAATCAATGTAAAATTCGCATTCGACATGCTCGGCATAAACTGTGAGTTTAAATTGAAGCGTGTAGTTCATTCCGAAATTTTGATTTGAATAACTAATTCATATATTTGTTCTTTTATGATTCGTAGGCAGTACTTTTCTCTAGTTATACTTCATTTGTTCAAGGTCGGACTAGGCGCATTTATCTCTATCATAAAACTGGGTTTTAGGCAGTTCAAAGTAAAATAATGAACACGCACGTGTACATGGAATATGCCCAATCTTTTTCCCAATAACCGAATTCACGGTGGGTGAGGTTGTCCTGCGAGAGAACGTTCTGGGCTGGTGATTCGGTCCTGACTGGTGCTGGAGATCATTAAAAATATGTAAACAAAGACGAAAATGATGATTTTTGACGTTTTCTCGCATAAAAATGGAAAGAAACAGTTCAGATCTTTTAATTTTGTTTCTAATGGGTTCATCGGAAAGCAATTAAAAATGTGACCCTCTAAACTGTTTCAGGAAGCGTACATGTAACACAAAAGTGCTCATTTTTTCAAATTCTAGAACTGAAAAAATAAAACAAAAATGCTCCTGGAGTACGCTTTCTATACCCAAATCCACACGACAAAACTATTTTGTGAAAAACCTGTGCAATTTATTTAAATGTATTTTCTCAGTTTAGACATGTCCTGATTCTGTGCTGGTGGGTCCTGTTAATGTACTGATAGGTCCTGATACGGTGCTGGTGGGTCCTGTTAATGTGCTGATAGGTCTTGATACGGTGCTGGTGGGTCCTGTTAATGTGCTGACAGGTCCTGATACGGTGCTGGTGACTCCTATTTTTACTTATTTGCATCCATTTGGATGTTTAATAAGGTTTTCAAATAATCGTAACTTATATTACATAAAAGGGCAACATATTCCGTCCAATATCAGATGAAAATATATCTAGTAAGAATATTTGTATTCAAAATATTAAATGCACTTAAATTGATGATTCTCTACATAATATGAAAACTAAAACAGTTTTAAAAGGTGATTATACGTCGCGTACGGTGTTTGTGATAATAAAACGTTTTGATTTCCAGGTCGCTTTTTTGAACAGCGGTATACTACTGTTGCCTTTATTTGTTGCATTTATTAGAAGTTTCGTAATCGATAACTATATAGATGCATGTATGAAAACCCAAATCTCTCATGTTGTAAAGAGCTTTTTAAAATTCGAACGAATGCTGCAGACCCAAATCACAATTAACATATCCACCCTTCCTGTGACAAAATTATACAATGAATGTTAAACTTGCTATGTATCCCATTATAAATATTATTTGAAGTATGTCCTAAATTGTTCATTTAATTAAATCCGTTGAAATGTCACACTCGCCGATTTTTTTTACATTTCGGCGTAATTGGTAAGTGTCTAATGAAAAAGAGTAGGCATTTGCAGTCTTTTCTACGATTTGAAATTTTATTTACACGTGAAAAGATGTTTTTTAAGTGTATGAAAAAAAAATATGTAGAAGTTTCAAGGTAAATTATATTGAAATATAATAAACGCGATCTTTTTGTTTGTGTCTAGTTGTGATTTCACTGCGACAAGTTCATAAAACAGAGGTCGATTGAAGAAGCCAAAAATTGGACGTCGATTTGAGAACAACGAAAAAAGACGTCGAATAGAGGAACATAACATTGGCCGTCGATTTGCAATGTTATCTTATTGTGACGTCAGATTTAGACATCGATTTGATGAACGGACGTCAATTAGAGTTTGGACGTCTTACATCTATAAACGATAACACGTTGCCATTTGTAAAACAACCACGTAGGTTATATATTAGACTACACCCAAAATGCAAAAAAAATCCAGTCATGCAATATGTAAGATAACATTTGACTACTCGGTAAATATAGAAGTCAAACTTGGCAAATCTACAAAGATCACAATCGGCCAATCTACACAATAACCACTTTGGTAATAAATAGGATGAGCAGTGGCCAATCTGACAAAATGACCACTTGGGTATTGTAATAGATAGCACTGTTTCAATCTCCATAATTACCACTTGGGTAATATAACAGACAATACTCTGACATTTTACAAATTAACCCCTCTGGGAAAAAATCAGATAACCCTCGGCAAATATAAAAAAAAATATTACTTAGGTAATACATTAGATAACATTTAACCAATCTTCACACAAAAAAAAAAAAAAAAAACACCACTCGAGCAATATATAAGATACATTTTATAAAACTCGACCAATAACTCGGACATAAAGATGATGACACTCGGCCAATGTACAAATGACTACTCCAGTAATTTATAAGTATATTTTCATATATTCTGTCACATTACATTAAGTTCGACCTTGAACACCAGGTTTTAAATATAAGCAGCATAAGTACTGCGTGATAACATTATAATTTGAATGTTGACTCATCATAACAGGAAGACATAGGTTGTAAATATAGATATGTACACTTGAAATCATCCGTAGGTTTCAAGTAGACACGCTATATTCTATAAATTAGCTAATGTTAACCTTTTATATTGTACGTTTTAATAAATTTTATTATGAGTGTAGTAAATATTTACTATATTATGGGGTAATATGAAAATAAAAAGTTATCACCAGATGCAACATCTATAAACACAACTTGTTTCGAGAACTTATCAAACAAGAGGGTTGAATCCATTAATTTCATTTCATCAAAAAAGTTCATCCAACAGCAAGCTATAAAGGGCCTCAAAAATTACTAATGTAAAACCATTCAAACGGCAAAGCCAACGGTCTAATATATATAAAAACGAGAAACGAGAAACGAAAAACACGTATGAACTACATGAACAGCCCAAAACTACTGTACATCAGATTCCTTACTTAGGACAGGTGCAAACATTTGCAGCGGGATTAAACGTTTTAATGGTACCAAACCTTCTCCCTTTTCTGAAACAATAACACATACATTGTAATCACAACATAGAAAAGACAAACTATAAAATATTAATTGACTTTATTAATCGACGAAATATATCCTTTGCTGTCCTCCCTTTGTTGTTTTAAAAAATCATTGTTCTATTACATGTTGTTTGGAGTCATTGAGACAAACAACATAAGTAATCGATGGATTTTATTATATGTTGTCTGTTGACATTGAGACAGACAACATATTCAATCACAAATATAGGTGCTTAGGGTGCAATACGGTCTTTCCCTAAAACATAGACAGAATGACCAGCATTCACAATTATAGGTACTTAGGGTGCAATACGGTCTTTCCCAAAAGCATAGACAGAATGACCAGCATTCACAATTATGGGTACTAAGGGTGCAATACCGTTTTTTCCTAAAACATAGACAGAATGACCAGCATTCACAATTATAGGTACTTAGGGTGCAATACCGTCTTTCCCCAAAGCATAGACAGAATGACCAGCATTCACAACTATATTTACTTAGGGTGCATTACCGTATTTCCCTAAAACATAGACAGAATGACCAGCATTCACAATTATAGGTACTTAGGGTGCAATACCGTCTTTCCCTAAAGCATAATTAGGTACTTAAGGGTGCAATACGGTATTTCCCCAAAACATAGATAGAATGACCAGCATTCACAATTATAGGAACTTAGGGTGCATTACCGTCTTTCCCCAAATGATAAACAGTATGACCAACATTCACAATTATAGGTACTTGGGGTGCAATACGGTCTTTCCCTAAAACATAGACAGAATGACCAGCATTCACAATTATAGGTACTTAGGGTGCAATACGGTCTTTCCCAAAAGCATAGACAGAATGACCAGCATTCACAATTATGAGTACTAAGGGTGCAATACGGTCTTTCCCCAAAACATAGATAGAATGACCAGCATTCACAATTATATGTACTTAGGGTGCATTACCGTCTTTCCCTAAAACATAGACAGAATGACCAGCATTCACAATTATAAGTACTAAGGGTGCAATACCGTCTTTCCCCAAAGCATAGACAGAATGACCAGCATTCACAATTATAGGTACTTAAGGATGCAATACGGTCTTTCCCCAAAACATAGACAGAATGACCAGCATTCACAATTATAGGTACTTAAGGGTGCTATACGGTCTTTCCCCAAAACATAGACAGAATGACCAGCATTCACAATTATAGGAACTTAGGGTGCATTACCGTCTTTCCCCAAATGATAAACAGTATGACCAACATTCACAATTATAGGTACTTGGGGTGCAATACGGTCTTTCCCTAAAACATAGACAGAATGACCAGCATTCACAATTATAGGTACTTAGGGTGCAATACGGTCTTTCCCAAAAGCATAGACAGAATGACCAGCATTCACAATTATAGGTACTTAGGGTGCAATACGGTCTTTCCCAAAAGCATAGACAGAATGACCAGCATTCACAATTATAGGTACTTAGGGTACAATATGGTCTTTCCCCAAAACATAGACAGAATGACCAGCATTCACAATTATGGGTACTAAGGGTGCAATACGGTCTTTCCCCAAAACATAGATAGAATGACCAGCATTCACAATTATATGTACTTAGGGTGCATTACCGTCTTTCCCTAAAACATAGACAGAAAGACCAGCATTCACAATTATAAGTACTTAGGTTGCAATACCGTCTTTCCCCAAAGCATAGACAGAATGACCAGCATTCAAAATTATAGGTACTTAAGGATGCAATACGGTCTTTCCCCAAAACATAGACAGAATGACCAGCATTTACAATTATAGGTACTTAAGGGTGTTATACGGTCTTTCCCCAAAACATAGATAGAATGACCAGCATTCACAATTATATGTACTTAGGGTGCAATACCGTCTTTCCCTAAAACATAGACAGAAAGACCAGCATTCACAATTATAGGTAATTAGGGTGCAATACCGTCTTTCCCTAAAGCATAGACAGAATGACCAGCATTCACAATTATAGGTACTTAGGGTGCAATACGGTCTTTCCCAAAAGCATAGACAGAATGACCAGCATTCACAATTATAGGTACTTAAGGGTACAATATGGTCTTTCCCCAAAACATAGACAGAATGACCAGCATTCACAATTATATGTACTTAGGGTGCAATACCGTCTTTCCCAAAAACATAGACAGAATGACCAGCATTCACAATTATAGGTACTTAGGGTGTAATAGGTCTTTCCCCAAAACATAGACAGAATGACCAGCATTCACAATTATAGGTACTTAGGGCGCAATACCATCTTTCCCCAAAAGGTAGACAGAATGACTAGCATTCAGTTAAAGAAACAATAGTCTTTCCTAATAGGAAGAAATTCCCCAACAGTTACTTATAGTATATTTTACATTTTAAGTTGACTTTTTTGTCAAAATTTGTTTTAACTACGGTAATTGTGAACAAGAACAATTTAGTCAAGAATTTATATCCTTGAAGTTAGTAAATTTTGATCTTGTTTTATCAAATAGGCTCTGCTAAAAAAAAGATAAATGTAGCTGTGTGTATACTTAAAAACACAAATAAGTAAAAGGATGAAAAATAATGTAAAAATGAAGCATATGTAAATAAAAATTTAAATAAGTTAAAATGAAACATATGTAAATACAAATTTAACTAAATAAAATTAATCATATGTAAATAAAAATTTAAATAAGTATAAAAATAAAAAAACTTCTAGAAATTAAACAAAAATACTTCAGACTTTGAATCTAAATAAAAAATAAAAACTCCAATAATGATATATCTTAAAAATGTAAGAAGCTTTAATTTCAAACGTCTGTGTGAAACATCATCTACGTGTGAAACAGTATCTACGTGTGAAACATCATCTGTTTCATGCAACATCATAGACAGTCACATATCCTCCCCTGTAGACAACGTATCATGACGACATAAATGAATTCAAATTCATTTGATAACAAAAACAAAGTTAAAATGGTGTGACATTAAAAATAAAGGTGATCAGTAAATTATATTGGTCACAATTTTATGTAAATTTAACTTGTATTTATAAATAAATATTTATATAGAATAGTCACCAAAGAGACTATACTTGTATCTTTAAGATATTTCAAATCAACTGTGCTTGTGACGGTCATAAATTTGTATTTGGACTATTAAAATCAACAGATCATTATTTCATGGAAATATGAATAATATATCCTGATTGTAACATCATGAAAAACCATATATCTACAATGATGGACAACTTATCATGATGACTTCATCAAAAATATCTCGACCAACAACTTTAACCTGAAGCGGGACAGACGACCGAACGAACGGACGAACGGGCGCACAGACCAGATAACATAATGCCCATCTAATATTGTAGGTGGGGCATAATAATAGTATTGTTATTGTTGCTGGTGTGTGTCTTCCAGATTTCATTGCAAACACAATTATGATTTGGGGGGGGGGGGGGGATTATGAAAAAAAATGTTTTTGTTTCTTGTTTCTAATTATCATGATCATGTAATGATAGCGAATTTTTGTATTCAACTGAATTGTATATAAAAGAGTTCAACAGAATGCATCAGAAACCAGCAATCTGAAATATCAAATCAAGAAAATAAAGATTTTGAATCACAGACGAATATAAGTAATGTTTATCAATTAAACACGACCAGTCTCCCCCCCAAAAAGACCACATTCGGGAAATATATGTGATAAGTCAAACTGTACATGTCTGATATTGTTTTTAATTTAGTTCGACCTAGAAAATGTGTATAAACAAGATAAGTACTACGTGGTAAAAGTATAAATTGAATGTAGACTCATCATAACAGGAAAATGAAGGGTGTGATTTTAACGATTTGAACTTGACATCATCCGGAGGTTACAAGTGGAAACATAATTTTCTCTACATCAGCTTGGTTCGACTTTATTCATTGTATATTCGATGCTTTCAATTTTGAGTGTAGTATACATTGACTAAATTTTGGATGGTGGAGGCTGAGAATTTGTAGACGTTTTTATTTTAATCTTAAGAGCCAATCCGCCAGAAAACCATGATTTTAATTAAACTCTAAACACAATTAGTAATAAAATGGCTTATAAAATCCTTAAAAAATGTAAAATAAATTTGTATAAAAAATGAAATAAGACGTTTTTGTACTGCAAGTGCAAAAATCAATAAATTGTCTGAAACCAGGGAGTACTTCTTTTATGCTCTTCCATTGACTTATCTCCCTTTGGCAACATATTAGCTCCCGGTGATGGTTTTGCAGACACATGTTTACAGTGAAGTTTGTGTCTTGATCTAGGAGGAGCATGTTGGCTATTCCATCATCATACAACTACATATAACAAAGTATTTAAGATATCTGAATGCAATGAAGACCAAATAGCATAACAACTGCCAAGAAATTTGAGAATAATGAAAATAATTTACCAGACAATAATTTAGTGAATAAACATGATAAATATTGATTGGAAAAAACAAGTCAATGAACTGCAAGAGGTGTTCTTAGATTTCAACTAGCAAAACAAAAATATTCTAAATCATTCTTAGTAAAATAAAGTGAGCGAAAGGAAGACATTGCTTATGCTTGCACTAAAATGGAGATTGAGAGTGTCAAAACTGTCTGGCTTTACAAGATCTTACACCAAAAATAAATCAAAGACACTCTCTCTACCGTTGTACTAAAAGCAGCATTGAAAACTAGCATTGGTAAACAAATATATTCGTACAGATACAGACTACCATTCATCTCAGAAGCCTGAAAATACTGAAAACTATGGTGTAGAATTTACAGCCAGACTTTTTATTTTACATAAAAAGAGGAGTGGTTTATTTTCCTATGGTTGTTATAAGATCTTGTCTTAGACATGTTAGAATATGTTTGAAGTACAGAGACTTTCATGGATTTCATTGACATTACAATACATTTGTATGGTCAAGCAACATGTCAACATCCTGTCCAACCCTCTTCCAGCAAAGCCAAAGCTGACCAAGGATTTTCACCATTTCATAACAGGCTGTATACAACCACAGGAGGAGTTACTTCAGTAGGAACAGGTACAAATCTTACAATAATTTTTTATTGTTCCTTATAGCCAATCCGAAATTAGGGAACTAACATTTGATACATCATATAGCTAGATTAAGAAAAGGAGGGGGGGGGGGTGGAAGGGGCATGTGAATATTCTTTTACACCTAACTAGTTTCTAAGACATCTTATTTATTTTCAATGACAAAGTGCATACAAATAATTTATATTCCTTATATATATTTTCTGTCTTTGGACCATTTGATAATAAAAAAAGAGGGAGGGTCAAAATAGTTATATGTCCTTGTCAGCTAAGGACAGAATTTTAATTTTAAAGCTATTAACCAGGGTACAATATACTTATAAAAATAAAACAAATTTATAGACCATAATCATTATAATAATCAAAATTTCTTTCAATATAATAATATTCAATATAAAGCAGGTCAGGGTTTTTTTCACTTCCCCTAAGTTATATTTTCAGTTCTAACTGGAAGTTGTTTATCTCTTTAAATTTGTCTACTAAAAAACTTTTATCTCGTGGAAAAGACTCATAAAAATACATGTTGTAAATACAACATAATGTTCATGTAACACTAGACAACTTTATTCCAGAGAATAATCTTTTTTAATGAACTATTCATTCTTGTAGGCCATGGATCCTAAAAAAACAACAAAAGCATTGCAAAGTTTTGTAAACTTTTATTTTAGGACCCTACATTTGTACATTTAGATGTATGTAGATGACTTATAGTGCCCTTTTTAAAAGAAAAAAATATATATTTAAACTACATGCATAGTGATGCTTCATGTACACAACCCTAAATTTCCTGTTTGGTATATTTTATTTCATGAAAAACAAAATTGAAGAATTATTTTATAGTTCACACTTCTTATTTGTAGGGTTATATGCCAGCAGGTATACAATCCAGATGAATTTTCGAGTAAGTGACAATAGCCAGGTATGGAAAAGTAAACAACCGATACCGGAAACACCGGAAGTAACATGCACGAGAGGCACTATTATGGGTTTTGTGCATGAGATGCACATTCTATGGGTTATCAGCCCGGGTGGGAAATTATGGCTTTTGTACTTCCGTTCATTACACATATGCAAAAGCTATCATAGCAATGCTAAGTATTTGATAAATTAATTTGATTGTTTGTATACAATGTAATATATGGGAATTATAAAGTATATAATAACATTATTATGCATGTTAAACATCAGTCTTATTGAACAGATCTTTGTTTACTTTACTTTACTTATTTAATTTGTAGTACAATGTTGGGCGGCTTTTATTTCCATTCAACAGCTAACAATGACTAATGAACTGTTCATACATTGCTTATCAAATATCAATGAATATAAAAGGGGGAGATTTGTATTGGTACTTTTGAAGATATTTCACCTGTTTGATTAATTGATTGGTTGTTGGTTCCTAATGTTCAATGTCAAATGGTTCATGCATATTTAGGACTAGAACAAATTGAAATAAATACATTATTTGAGTTCTTTAAATTAATATGCTCAATCTAACAATGTATGAAGATGTATTAGATGTTGCAATTGGGACTTACAGTAACAATTGTCAATTTTATTTCCTGTCAGTGGTACATATGAAATAAAAAAAATGTGGTATGATTGCCAATGAGAACAACAAATGGAAGTTTTTAACGACCTTGACTGGCTATACAGCCCTTGCACGGTCGGTAATGAGAACAAATGACATTGAAGTAAAGCTATAGGTCTGCATACGCCTTATGGCCTTGAACAATGAGCAAGACCCATATTGCATATATATGTATATTCACCCATAAAAGGCCCCAAAATAAGAAAATGAAAAAATATGAAAATTAACAGCCTGATTTATGTATGTAATTTTGTGGTTTTCAGATCTAGACTTGCTGCTAACCTTTCTGTCAACAACAACTGAACTGTCACAGCAGTCAACATCAGATTGAGAGACTGATAATACTTATGACAGAAACAACTTTAACCAACCAAACAAGCAACAGAAACTTTCCAAATTTAAAACATCAGTTAAATCTTCCATGGGATGATGTTTCAAAAAATAGCAGTTCATCATTTATGGAAATTTTAATATTATGGTTTTTCTTTTACAAGAAAGTTAATGTACACTTTATTTATGATAAAACCTTGCCGTTCGAGAAACCCACATTCAACTACATGTATATTTAAATTTGAAAATTCATGTGATTATTTAAATTGTTTTTTTTTATACAGCAATTTTAACAACTATCCAATTTCAGTCAAAATTCTATATAAATTTCGCACTAGTTTATATAGACTAGGTTATTTGTTTTTCGTCTAGTTGTGCGATTTTTTATAGATGCATTTATGATTGTCATGTTTGTATTGATCACATTGCAGCACCATAGATATAGGTACCTGGCAAATGTTACCTCGTTAGCATACTAGGCTCAAAGACTCATAAATCAATTTCTATCTCTTAGTGTCTGTAGAAATCATCTCTATATTGTAACTGTTTACCATGGTTTAAAGTTTTCTCTTTTGAACCATTATTGTAATAACTTTAGAACAAGTGTCATACATATATATTATATATAAAAAATCAACATGACAAGATCAAGTACCCAAAATTTTTCTGAATGTGTGGACATAACATCATTGAGCTATTGTCCCTGAAATGTGTAAAGTAGTAGGTCCAGTAAGACCTCTTTTTGGCCCCAAAACATAGCAGTTTTACAAAGTAAAATTTTAGTTATTTATTGGACAGTAGAATGCTTTTGCTACATAAATATGGGCTGTTTTTGACAATACAATGCACATATATCGGGTACTAGCACCATTAAGTCATTCTAAATTACTGAAATCTTCACAATTCTAGCATTTTAGTTAAATTTAAGGCGGTTTCCATGTAAAACGAAAGTGGCCGCATTCGTGTTCATCCTTAATATTGAAATGTAAGTTGTATTTGATGATAATACATAACATACATAGAGGTTGTGGATGACCACAGATGCGGCCACTTTTGACAAAAAACATCTGAAAAGTGACATTTTTCGGTATATTTGGTATATTTTTCATATTTGAGCTTAATCAGTTAAAATCTTTCACATAACTAATTGATTCAACTGAAATAGAAACTTAAGTGTTTTAAAAGTAGTCAAAATCTTTCGACAGACGAACCTGAAATTTGAGGACAAAATCGGTCCTTACCAGACCTACTCCTTTACAAATTTTCACATTTTTTTGCTATTACCTGACAGCTTTATTAATATATTATAAGAATAAATTGCAAAAATGGTCTGAAGAAATGTCTTTTACAGTCTGAACTTTTTCTGAAGTGTTTAACTTCTTTTATTTTAATTCTTTGTTTTTTAGATATGGTTTTTTTTGTCGTTTTTAAGTGCACAATTTGTCAACATGTTCAATGCAAGCTATATCGGCTCCTTGGAGCCTATCGATTTATAATAAATAATTTGTATTTATGTATGATTATTTTCTTAATGTATTAAATGAAACATTAATTATTATTTTCCATTTGTTGTTATACTTATTTATAAGTCCAGATACTATCATATGTCAGATGTTACAAATGAGACGGCAAAATTGACAAAATTTGAATATGCAGGCTACCCTATTTTGTTGTGCCATATACTAGACACCAACATTATTTGCCGAGCTCAATATTTTTTTTGATAAGGTATATATAGTTATACTTAGCAAGCAGACATGTTATTTTATAATAATAATATGATCTTGGAGTATTTTGGCTCTGAAAGATGACCAAAATCAGCAATTTTGGACATGAGGCTAAATGAGACATATTGAAACGGTTAGATTATACATACACTTAATAGACAGCATTGTTATTTCTATGCATTCTTACACTTAATGTGATGTATTACTAGGAACAACTATCAAAAAACTATGAATATTGCCATATTTTTTGTATTTAAACCAGCGAAATATGCCAAAAAGGCTTATTTTTGTCGTTATCGAGCAATCTCATCTATTAAAAGATGGCGCCTAAAAAAATACAGATCGGTTCAATATTTCCAAAAAACAAATTTGTGTGGTTATTTATATCAATAAAGTGCACCAATGTGCCAAATATGAACTCATTTGGCCAAAGTGGCATTCGGACGGTTTTGCATGGTTTTCTAGCAGATTGATTTGCTCTAAAGTAATAACAGTAATCACGCAATGTGATAAACATAACATGTTTCGATGTCTTGAAAAAAGCAAGGGTTGCATATATGTATAATTTTCATTAGTAAATCAGGTTTGGATCTTGTTTATTATGGTTAATGAAATTAAACTATTGGGGCTAGTTGGCATTTGTTTCGTCAGATTTTATGTGTCCTGCCTATTTATGTCTTTACATATAGGTATTACAACTTTTTTTTTTTTGGGGGGGGGGACATTAGTTTGACGAGTGGGTCTTTTTCTTAATTAGATTACACTTTTATGCAGGTGAGGGACGAGTTGACAAATCTTTATTTAAACTATTCTCTATCAGTTCAATGTAGCCAGTTGTCTTCGATTCAATTGTATCGTATAGACAAGTAAATTATTTAACGTGACACAATATAATGCAGTTAGTACATTTCATTTTATCATGACCTATTTGGTATTGAACAATTATTTGGTGAACAGTTAGGTCGACATAACTTTATTAACTCGACATTTTACTAAATAAGTGGATTATGACCAATAAACACTTAACATTTACTGCAAGTATGATTTTTTTGTATAATTATTCAGAAGATAGATATAGGAAGATGTGGTTTGAGTGCTAATAAAACAACTCTCCATCCAAGCAACAATTTATAAAAAGAAGGGTTTGTTTTTACTTAAGACTCTGAAAGTGTTTGAAATAATCATTCAACGTGTGTCTGCTCTGATAAATCTAGGAATCATATATTTTTTTTCAAAAAATGTCAATAAGGCTACTTATTAAATCGCTGTTAAAAATATCGGATGTTATGTAGAAAGTAAAGTAACGAAAATTTTGAAATCCAAAACGAATTCACAAATCGAAAAGGGATTTATCAAATAGCTAAATCAAAAACTCAAACAAAACTTACGAATGGAAAACAACTGTCATAATCCTGACTTTTTTTACAGGAATTTCCTACAGTAGAACATGGTGGATAAAACCTGGTGTATAGGTCGCGTAATATATATGACAATAGTGTTCTACTTGTGAAAAAAGAAACATTACCAAAGCATATGGGTAGTAATTCTTAGGCAATGTTGCTTTTTTACGTTATCAACATAATTTGAAAATTGTTCAAAGAATTGTTTTAGTGACATTTTTTTTGTACATTTAACCCCATTTTAAAATGTTGTGCATGCATCTTGAAAACGTGACGTGTTTAAAATTGAGGAAACATATTAAATGGCCATTGTTATAATATTGTTCGTTTCTGTTTTCTCTTATTTTTGCGATAAGACGTGGCACGGTACTTGTCTATCCCATATTCATGTATTTGGTTTTGATGTTATATTTGTTATTCTCGTGGTGTATTGTCTGTTGCTTGGTCCGTTTCTGTGTGCTGTTGCGTTTCGGTGTTGTGTCGTTGTTCTCCTCTTATATTTAATGCGTTTCCCTCAGTTTTAGTTTGTTGCCCCGATTTTGTTTTTTGTCCATGGATTTATGAGTTTTGAACAGCGGTATACTACTGTTGCCTTTATTTATTAAACATCATAATGTGTTAACACAATCCTTTAAAAAATGTAGAAATGATGTAACAATATACTCAAATAACATATTGCTGTTATCCAGATCAACTGTTACAGTGCCGACAGCGAACGTTACAATTTCAAGCTAAGGTTATTCCCGACACTTCATAGACATGATGCTTACCGATTTTTGAACAAGTAACCGGAAGTTGGATAAACTGTTAAGAATTGAAAATATCACACATGTTTACAACATATAAATGCGTCTGAAGATAATCAATACAAAATAAATGACATGTGTTCAGGAGTGCAAACGAAACAATTATCCACCAAAGGTCAAGCTGATTGTTTTTGTATAAACAAACACAATTAAAAAGAGAGAGGGGCATAATGATTTATGATATGCATGTCCAATGAGTATTATGATTTATATAGGAGGTGTACCAGGTTTTTAGATAACATTTGTCAAGTTTTAAACATCAATTTTTATGGTCAATACTATAAGGTCCTGTGTAATCTTTCGTTATTTTTCTTCATATACACATTTTCAAAATGCAAGTTTTAAGTGTTACATTTATCTCAATAATAAAAACATCGGAATAAATTCTGAATGTACAGTAACCAAGTCATGCTAAATGATTAGTATTTCTTATTTTCATAGTTTTTGTCAAGTGAACATAAAAATATTAGTATCAATCAATGTAAAATACACATTCGACATGATCGGCATAAAATGTGAGTAAAAATTGAAGCGTGTAGTTCATTCCGAAATTTTGAAATAATTAATCCATATATTTGTTCTTTTATGATTCGTAGGCAGTAGTTTTCTTTAGTTCTACTTCATTTGTTCAAGGTCGGACTAGGCGCATTTATTTCTATCATAAGACTGGGTTTTAGGCAGTTCAAAGTAAAATAAAGAACACACACGTGTACATGGTATTTGTTTAATAACCGAATTCACGGTGGGTAAGGTTGTCCTGCGAGAGAACGTTCTGTGCTGGTGATTCGGTCCTGACTGGTGCTGGTGATCATTGAATATATGTAAACAATGACGAAAATGATGATTTTTGACGTTTTCTCGCATAAAAAATGGAAGGAAACAGTTCAGATGTTTTAATTTTGTTGCTTGTAGGTTCATAGGCAAACAATTAAAAATGTGACCCTCTAAACCGTTTCAGGAAGCGTAACACAAAAGTGCTAATTTTTAGAAAATCTGGAACTGAAAAAATAAAACAAAAATGCTCCTGGAGTCCGTTTTCTATACCCAAATTCAAACGACACAATTATTTGGGAAAAACCTGTGCAATTTATTAAGTTTAGTTTAGACATGTCCTGATTCTGTGCTGGTAGGTCCTGTCATTGTGCTGATGGGTCCTGATACGGTGCTGGTATTGTTGGGTAACCAGTTGGTCATATTTGAAACAATCGTTCCAGAATCAATAAAATTGGGCAAATGATTGTAATCATTCGGATTGGTGACTCCTATTTTTACTTTTGTGCATCCATTTGGCTGTTTAATAAGCGTTTTCAAATAATCGTAACTTATATTACATAAAAGGGCAGCATATTCCGTCCAATATCAGATGAAAATACATCTAAGTAGAATAGTTTAATTTAAGAAATAAAATGCCCTTAAATTGATGATTCTCTACATAATATGATGAAACAGTTTTAAAAGGTGCTTAAGGTTAAGTGACATTTATAACGACAATAAACGTTTAACTGGTTTATACGAGGTTAGATGATTTAACTACTGGTGCCTCTAATTTCTTCCTAAATATATACACTTTCTCCAATATATTTCGACTGGATAAAAAAACGACTTAGATTTGCTTTTCTTACTTTACTGATAAAAACTTACTAGACTGGAACAATATGTGAACAATTGCAAGTCAAAGTATGACATTCAACAACGAGCAAAAACTATAACGAATACTAGCTATAAAAATGTAAACGATTAAAAAGTGAAGACCTTCGGACTGATTTAAAATAAAACTTTGAATAAAAAACAAATATGACAGATAGCAACCATCGACAACAACTGGTTTTGAGTACTCGTGTCAGGGCTTAACATGTTTGTTTGCGCTCCACACTCCACCCAATCCCTCCTCCTGTCTCACTTCATTGGTACAGTGGTGTAACAACACAACACGTAGCACATAAAATGATAACATTAAGACACAAAATATTGATCAACGAGTACTCACAGCCACTGAAAGCTAGTTCAAAGCCACATTTTCAACTAATAGATAAACCATGTTCTCTTAGATTAAAATCTCAATCGGTACACATCAAACAAACGCAAAACTTAAGTTCACATTTAAATTTTTGGTTTAGCAGAACTTTAAAACTGTGCAGTAAATTGTGTGCTCACAACAGCTATTGTCATAAATATGTATACATCAGACATTATAAAGACATCTGGTAGATACTAGGTAGTGTTTTACAGTTCAATTTATTGATCATAAAGGGATGGAGATTGCAGGGAGTTTAACATAGGAGAAGAAGAAATTGATAGTATTTTTTGGCGAAAGACTTTAAACCTTCTTTGCATTAAATTCTGAAAGTTTTCTTGTTGCCTTAAGGGGTATAATCCTCAACAAAATCTTAATAATTTGTTGGAATGAATAAAGGTTTTAAATCAAATTTTCATGGATCCACCTTTTAGCTCCCACCCTGACGAGCCATGAGAGCTGTCGGTATCCTGTTGCACCTACCGCCCGTAAACTTTCACATTTCCATCATTTTACCCAATTCAAACGTGACAGGATTATTATCATAGTAACCGGTGTTACCAATGTATCGAATATTTTAAGTTAAAAAAAATCAAAACACTATATTCATTTTGTGTGTCAATTTGTTTAGACAAAACAAAACTGCAAAAACTTCGAATACAAGAGAGTATTTTTTTTCTAAATGTCATTTTTATCTGTCGATTTCTAGATCTATGCATAATATTTATTTCAAATGACATGGATTTCACACCCTGGTGACCCTGCTTCCCTTATATATTCATATACATATGTATTGAAACAAACTAAAGGCTGATAAATGTTGCAAGACCAAGTTTTGGCATCTGATCTGAATTTTCTAAAAAGTGCAAGTTAGATAGAAATTGGCCTGTTGAATATTTTTACTCGGTTAATTTTGCTCTAACTACTTGAACTTTTGCAATATAAACTAAAAACTCGAATATATTTTAACAGACAGTGGTCATGTTTGTTGATGAATATTGTTTTTCCTAGATTCACTCAGACAAATTCATTTGGTAACATTTGGTCAAGTAATTTCAGAGAATTTTTTTTTTCTAATTACGGACGTCAAGTCAATAGCTCACACGGCCTCTTGATACAGGTGATCTTAGAGCAAAACGGGTTGATATAAACCAGCTTAAATTAAACCATTTGGTAAAGTTTGAATATTTGGATTGTTTAAAACTGTTTTTATGGCTTTTGAAAGTTAAATGTAGGTGTATGCTTTAAGATCTTTTGCATCTTATATACTAATTCATACTTCATTGGTAGTATGCAGCTACGAGATATTGTTTTTGGTTTTAATTAAAGGCACATTTAACAAAACAGCCGATTTCGGTAGGTGCAAATACTTCTGGATTTTTAAGATGCATAAGCATAAATTCAACTGAAAAAATACTCAAAAAATAAAAAAATGATCTTAAAAAGCATTAATTTACATCGTTGCCCCCGGGAACAGTATTTTTGGGGGGATGTGGGTGTGTGGGGTGTGGGGGTCTAAAAAAGGGCAATTATATTATCGTAAAGAGACAGTCGAGTACATATTTTACGTTCAAGGCGTGTTTGAGTTGATTGTTTTGTCCTAAACACGAACAATATTAAAATAATAAATGTTTGATATGTCTGTCTTTAGATTGGCTTTTTTAAATATATATAAAGGCTACATGTTAATATAATAGTACTGAGCATTCATAGTATGAAAAATGAAATAAATGGGTGAAGTGAAATACCTTTGTAACAAGTCATTTCTACAGAAAAGGTGTGTTTGAAACACAATAATTAAAAGCCTTGTGCTATTACAAATATTGATCGAAAAGTGTATTTCTTAGTCTGGTATTTTTTTTTCGTTCACTCATTTTCAATACAATTTTGGCATATTTTGTTTTTATTTTTATTCATGAAATATAATTGAAATTAGAAAAGTGTGACACATCGTTCACTTACTCCCCCTTAATTCTTTACCAAAAATCATTGACAACATACTTTACTAAAAAGTAAAATCACAAAAATACTGAACTCAGAGGAAAATCAAAACGGAAAGTCCATAATCACATGGCAAAATCAAATAACAAAACGCATAAAAAACGAATGGACAAGAACTGTCATATTCCTGGCTTGGTACAGGCATTTTAAAATGTAGAAAATGGTGGATTAACGGATCTTTAAAATGCATAACGTAAAAAATATTATTTTTTTGTGCGTGTTATCTAGGTAATCTAGTCTTCATTCTGAGAAATTCTAGTCTGCCTTTCCATGAATTATTTAAATATTTCTTTAACAAAAACTCAATAACTCTTTGAATCATCACCAAAAAAACGATGTCCGATCGATTGGGAGACTCGTATCGCGATGTATAAATTCATTCAATCAATTATTTTTAAATTTATCTTTGTTTATATTATCTTTATCGCTTTTTTTGTGTGAAGTGCTTACATAAACTATATATAAATAAGAAGATGTGGTATGAGTGCTGATGAGACAACTCTCCATCCAAGTTACAATGAATAAAATCATAAACAATTATAAGTCAAAGTACGGTAATAACGTCATATTAGAATTGATCTTTGTTTTTATTATCTGTCTCGTTTTGTCAAAGACAAAGATAATCGAAAAACATATATTGAGGCCAGTAAACAGACTCGAACAATAGAAACAATTAAAACGTCAATTGTTGAGAAGTATTATTTTTTTTTGTTTTTTTACAACTTTCTGCGTTTTAGGTTCAACCAAGCCTTTAATAAAGTTGTGACTTCATTGCGACAACTCCATAAAACGGACGTCGATTAAAGAAGCCAAAAATTGGACGACGATTTGAGAACAACAAAAAAAGACGTCGAACAGAGGAGCATACAACTGGCCGTCGATTTGCAATGTTATTTTATTGTGACGTCAGATTTGGACATCGATTTGGTGATCGGACGTCGATTAGAGACCGGACGTCGATTTAAGTCTTATATCTATATACGGTAACACGTTGTCATCTGTAAAACAACCACGTAGGTTATATCATTGTATATATTAGACAACACCCAAAATGCAAAAAAAAACAGTCATGCAATATGTAAGATAATATTTGGCTCCTCGGTAATATATAAGTCAAACTTGGCAAATCTACAATAATTACAATCGGCCAACCTACACAATAACCACTTTGGTAATAAATAACAGTTAAGTCTAACAAAATGACCACTAGCCAAAATGGTTAATGTAATATATAACACTTTCCCAATCTCCATAACTACCACTTGGGTAATATAATAGACATTACTCTGTCAATTTGCAAATTAACCCCTCGGGAAAAAAATCAGATAAACCTCGTCAAGTATACAAAAAAAATATTACTTCGGTAATACATTAGATAACATTCAACCAATCTATTAAAAAAAAATACTCGAGCAATATATAAGATAACTATTTGCAAATCTATGGAACGACTACTCATGTTGTATATTTTATAAAACTCGACCAATAACTCGGACATATAGATGATGACACTCGGCTAATATACAAATGACTACTCGGGTTATTTTATAAGTATATTTTTATATATTCTGTCATATTAGATCTGCTTACCCTTCCGGAGCACCTGAGATCACCCCTAGTTTTTGGTGGGGTTCGTGTTGTTTATTCTTTAGTTTTCTATGTTGTGTCGTGTGTACTATTGTTTTTCTGGTTTGTTTTTCATTTTTAGCCTTGGCGTTGTCAGTTTGTTTTAGATTTATGAGTTTGACTGTCCCTTTGGTATCTTTCGTCCATCTTCTTTTACATTAAGTTCGACCTTGTTAACACGGTTTTAAATATAAACAACATATGTGATAACATTATAAGTTGAATGTTGACTCATCATAACAGGAAGACATAGGTTGTAAATATAGAGATTTACACTTGACATCATCCGTAGGTTTTAAGTAGACACGTTATATTATATACAGTAGCTTATGTTAACCTTATATATTGTACGTTTTAATAAATTTTATTATGAGTGTAGTAAATTTTTAATTTATTAAGGGGTAATATGAAAATAAAAAGTTATTACCAGATGCTATATCTATAAACACAACTTGTTTCGAGAACTTATCAAACAAGAGAGTTGAATCAAATAATTTCATTTGTTCAAGGAATTTTAACGCCATTCGTGTACACGTATTTAAACTCTTTACTGTTAACAACATTATTTCAGTTCTGTTTTTGTTTTTTCTTGCTTCAGTATAATATTTTTTTATTAGATATATAAAGATGTGGTATGAGTGCCAATGAGACAACTCTCCATCAAAGTAATAATGTTTAAAAGTAAACCATTATAGGTCAAGGTACGGCCTTCAACATGGAGCATTGGCTCACACCGAATAGCAAGCTATAAAGGGCTCATACATTACAAGTGTAAAACCATTCCAACGGGAAAACCGACGGTTTAATATTTATACAAACGAGAAACGAGAAACACGTATGAACTACATAAACAGACGACAACTACTGTACATCAGATTCCTGACATAGGACAGGTACAAACATTTGCAGCGGGAATAAACGTTTTAATGGTACCAAACCTTCTCCCTTTTCTGAAATAATAATATAACATCACAACATAGAAAAGACACACTATAAAATATCAATTGACTGTTAAACAGAATATATCCTTTGTTGTCCTCTCTCTGTGGTTTTCAAAAATCAATGTTCTACTACATGTTGCCTGGTGTAATTGAGATAGACAACATTATTAATCAATGGATTTTATTATATGTTGTCTGTTAACATTGAGACAGACAACATATTCAATCGATGGATTTTAATATATGTTGTCTGGTGTCATTATGGCAAACAGCATATTCAATTGATGTGTTATATTGTATGTTGTCTGACGTCATTGAGACAGACAACATAATCAATCGATGGATTATGTTGTATGGTGTGTGACGTTATTGAGACAAACATGATAAGCAATCAGTGTCTCTTAATTTATGTTGACCGGTGTCAATGGGAGGGACAACATAATCAATGGGTGGATATTATCTGGTGTCATTGGGACATACATGATCAGCAATCGTTTGATTACATTGTATGTGTCCTGCTAATCAATCGTTTGATAAAGGCAACAGTAGTATACCGCTGTTCAAAACTCATAAAACCATGGACGAAAAACAAAATCGGGGTGACAAATTAAAACTGAGGGAAACGCACTAAATATAAGAGGATATATTGATAACATTGTATGTTGCCTTTTGTCACTTAGACACAGATGATGATAATGGTCTGGCAAAACAGTCGTTGGACGTTAGAGTAATCTCGCAAGTTGTTTCATAGGTTCGATGGTCTAGGTTTAGAATTTAGTATCTCACATTACAAAAATGATTCACAGCCAGCTTGCCTTGATTTATCTTAAAATGTTACCGAGCAACAATATTTTAGTCTCATTTTAATTGATCAGTTAGTTGATAAACATTCTAACAAATATACAAGGTCCATGATAAAATAGAAATTCCATTAAAACTTTTAAAATAAATTAAAATGACACATCTACATTTTACAGAATATGTTTACTGTTTATCAAATATAACATACTTAGCTAACTAGTATTTCGACACTGTCTGTCAAATTCTATCACGAAATTAAGTGTACAAGAAGAATGTATGCCGGTTATTAAAAACCCACGTTATAAGGATGCAAGACTATGTACCTCTCACGTTGAATCACAGTTGCTTTTCAAAAGCTACATAATAGAAGAAAACACATAATAGTATATCTTTCCTAGCAACATATAGAAAAAAAAACAATATTACCTACCTTTTTCAGCTATTACATCTACATCACGCTAGTTTTAAACATCATAACTTAAATTGAATAGACGAGCAGGAAGCAAACATTTATTCAGAACGAGGCAATGATTAACTGCTATTCCATCAAGTGTACATACATGTACTACGCAAGTCATTTAAGTGTAATACAAAATCATCACTGTAATTATAATCAATATATACAAGAAACTAGATTTAAAAATCATACAAGACTAAACAAGGCCAGGTGCTCCTGACTTGGGACAGGTGCATTATTGCGGCGGCGGGGTTAAACATTTTTATGAGATCTCCACTCTCCCTCTTTAACTCTAGCCAATGTAGAAAAGTAAAGTCATAACAATACGCATTAAAAAGTTTCAAAATGCAAAGACTACGAATAAGAAAAGCCTCTTCAGAAAACTGTTTGAAAAGGTAGAATTTGGACAGGAAACTGTTTAACATTTTGTTTTAATTCGTCACAACTCGGACAACTGCGTACTATCTAAATAAGTAAAGTTTCACAATCGGCAATCTTCATGTGACGCCGGTTCTCTACGGAATCGGCCGAGTTGTGACGCCGGTTCTCTACGGAATCGGCCGAGTTGTGACGCCGGTTCTCTACGGAATCGGCCGAGTTGTGACGTCGGTTCTCTACGGAATCGGCCGAGTTGTGACGCCGGTTCTTTACGGAATCGGCCGAGTTGTGACGCCGGTTCTCTACGGAATCGGCCGAGTTGTGATGAATGTAGAGTTGCTGATTCACCCGAGGATAACCTTTGAAAACCATAATACATCTGAGGTGTCGATATTGGAATGCCAGAAGAATTTTGTTAATGAGTTACGTATAGTTTAAATGTGCATAATAGAAACAAAGAGATATGTTTATCTTATTCAGGGAATGTTATGTTTTTTAATGAAGATATTTTAAAGACTATTGAGCTTTGATAGATGTTTTATTGCTTGAGTCACCAAAAGTACTAATATATACTATGTACTAATATATACTATGTACTAATATATACTATGTACTAATATATACTATGTACTAATATATACTATGTACTAATATATACTATGGTCTCATTATAATATATACTATGGTCTCATTATAATATATACTATGGCCTCATTATAATATATACTATGGTCTCATTATAATATATACTATGGCCTCATTATAATATATACTATGGTCTCATTATAATATATACTATGGCCTCATTATAATATATACTATGGCCTCATTATAATATATACTATGGCCTCATTATAATATATACTATGGCCTCATTATAATATATACTATGGCCTCATTATAATATATACTATGGCCTCATTATAATATATACTATGGCCTCATTATAATATATACTATGGCCTCATTATTATATATACTATGGCCTCATTATAATATATACTATGGTGTCATTATAATATATACTATGGCCTCATTATAATATATACTATGGTCTCATTATAATATATACTATGGTCTCATTATTATATATACTATGGCCTCATTATTATATATACTATGGCCTCATTATTATATATACTATGGTCTCATTATAATATATACTATGGCCTCATTATAATATATACTATAGCCTCATTATAATATATACTATGGCCTCATTATAATATATACTATGGCCTCATTATAATATATACTATGGCCTCATTATAATATATACTATGGCCTCGTTATAATATATACTATGGCCTCATTATTATATATACTATGGCCTCATTATGATATATACTATGGTCTCATTATAATATATACTATGGTATCATTATTATATATACTATGGCCTCATTATTATATATACTATGGCCTCATTATAATATATACTATGGCCTCATTATAATATATACTATAGCCTCATTATTATATATACTATGGCCTCATTATAATATATACTATGGCCTCATTATAATATATACTATGGCCTCATTATAATATATACTATGGCCTCGTTATAATATATACTATGGCCTCATTATTATATATACTATGGCCTCATTATAATATATACTATGGCCTCGTTATAATATATACTATGGCCTCATTATTATATATGCTATGGCCTCGTTATGATTTGTTGGAAACACATTTGTGTAGTAGATTTGATCAGTGCAGGTGAACCACGGACTTAAGTGTTCAAAGAATTACACATGGTGAACCACGGACTTAAGTGTTCAAAGAATTGCACATGGTGAACCACGGACTTAAGTGTTCAAAGAATTGCACATGGTGAACCACGGACTTAAGTGGTCAAAGAATTACACATGGTGAACCACGGACTTAAGTGTTCAAAGAATTGCACATGGTGAACCACGGACTTAAGTGTTCAAAGAATTGCACATGGTGAACCACGGACTTAAGTGTTCAAAGAATTGCACATGGTGAACCACGGACTTAAGTGTTCAAAGAATTGCACATGGTGAACCACGGACTTAAGTGTTCAAAGAATTGCACATGGTGAACCACGGACCTAAGTGTTCAAAGAATTGCACATGGTGAACCACGGACTTAAGTATTCAAAGAATTGCACATGATTATATATGTTTGCAGACTTTGACAAAATTACGAAATCAAATGTCTACGAAAGTTTTCCTCAATCCACGAAAATTGGTTCCCATGAAAATAAATAAACCCATATTTATGGTATACACCGATGAATAAGTTTATAAAATATGAATATAAACTGATTGTGCCTTTACCTTTGACCATGACGATATGTTCAACGAAAAGCATCCATGTTCTTGTACACGTTCAACTTCCGAATTTACATTTCCATGTATATCGCACATTTTCCAATTGCGTCTGTAGCTTACGCTAGAACAAGTTGACGTGTTCATACATGTTTTCAGACACGTTAAAAAGCTAACTACGAAGTGCAGCATTGCAATAACATTGTCCATAAATTATCTCCTCTGGGTTTGAGATTTACGGATTTTGACATTCGACATCATCAGTGTCACACACATCTTCCAAAGATCAAGTAGAGATTGACATCACATTTTGTAAAAGAAAAGATAACGTCACTACCTTCATTTTTTTTTACTTTATTTTTTAAAGTTCTAATCCGAACAAAACACACCCATTTTTCTTTAGGTTTTTGCATGCTGCAGTCAACCATACGAAATGAATAACCGCGATGTTTTTAAATTAGATGTTCAGAACAATTGCTATCAACCGTTAGCTAGCAAACCATGATAAAAGAGAAATAACTGATTAAAATTTAATAATTGATAAAGCTAAATTTCAATATTTTTTTAAGTTCCCTGGTGTGAGTTTTGTCGATATCTCTATTTGTTTAAAATTTTTCATTTACATTGCGGACAGTATTTTGTCCTTTTACGTGTTAAATATTTTTAAAACTGTTTTACTTTTCTGTTTTAATCGAAACGAATCATGACTTGCAAAGGGAAAGTTTGGCTAAGTTGTCACAATAAATTTCTAATAATGAATTCGATAAATGAATAAAACAGTGAAATCTTGTTAAACCTAATCCTGCATAAACCGAAAATCTGTATAAACAAAACATATTCTTAAGCACAGCCATATCAAATTGTATGTGTTGTGAACCTGATACAACCGAATATCGGCCAGTTCCGAACAACTCTGTATTTACTTTTATGGGAACCAATTTTCGTGGATTGAGGAAAACTTCCGTTACTCATGTAACTATGCCTTTACCTTTGACCAAGACGATATGTTTGACGAAAAGCAACCATGTTCCTGTACAAGTTCAAGTTCAGAATTTACATTTCGATTTATATCGCACATTTTCCAATTGCGTCTGTAGCTTACGCTAGAACAAGTCGACGTTTTCATACATTCTTTCAGACACGTTAGAAAACTAACTTTCAGTAATCTACATCTGATATAACCGAATATCGGCCAGTACCGAACAAAATCTGAAGTCCCGAAGAGGTTCGGTTTAAACAGGTTTAAAAGAGGGACGAAAGATACTAAAGGGACAGTCATATTTAACTGTATATGAAACTGTTTTTCTTGCAAATTGAAGATATTTTGTTTCTATTAAAAATTACAGAATGAAAAGATAAGACAGTTCAAACTATCTTAAAACACTATTTCAATTATAAAATGCGCTATGAGCTTTGTTCATTTTTGAAGGCCGTATAGTAACCTATAACCTATAGTTGTTATTTCTGTGTCATGTTGGTCTTTTATTAAGAGTAGTTTCATAGGCAGGTTTCCGCACTTTTTTTCTTATAATACCCCAAGAGTTCCAAGTGGTGAATTTAAAATCATCCCTTCGCATTCGCAAATGTTTTTATTCTATATGGCCTTGTTCTGTTTATTGATTCATAATGACGTGGTTAATTTTTAGAAGAAATAAACAATAAGTATATAAACAAGCAGTAAGAAGGACAAGGCAAACTTCTAATTTACTTGCTGCAGAGGATATACCTCACCGAACTGAAGACTGTTCATACTTTGATCTACAGAATCATTGTATATCCTTTTATGTGTGATGTCTACATTCTGACGTCATACGCGCAATTCTACAACATGTTTATGGTAATCTAACGATTCAGTCCCAGTATTTAAAATATTTCAATCCTTTATGGGTTGATTAAAATTACATATTGATAAAATACGAAAAAAGAAAGCAATGAATATGGTTGTTGAATTTGATATATGTATGTTTGTGCTTCTTTGTAAAATATCTGTTAGTTTTTATTCGGATTAAGATTATAACACAATGTTAACTGACGTACCCCTAGTGTTGACATGTGAACACATAATGCCTGTTTGTTTGCGCATCGTTTTCAATGTAAGGAAATGTGATGCGACTGTCGTACAAACGAGAGACTTAGCGCTATAAAACCAGGTTTATTCAACCATTTTCAACATAGGGAAAAAAGTCAGGAATTTGACAGTTGCTATCCATTCGTTTGATGTGTTTGATCTTTTGATTTTGCACCAAATCAGGAATATGACAGTTGCTATCCATTCGTTTGATGTGTTTGATCTTTTGATTTTGTACCAAGTCAGGAATATGACAGTTGCTATCCAGTTGCTATCCATTCGTTTGATGTGTTTGATCTGTTGATTTTGCACCAAATCAGGAATATGACAGTTGCTATCCATTCGTTTGATGTTTTTGATCTTTTGATTTTGCACCAAATCAGGAATAATACAGTTGTTATCCATTCGTTTGATGGGTTTGATCTTTTGATTTTGCCATATGGATAGAAATTTTCTTCTGAGTTCAGTATCTTTTTGATGTGTACTTTTTTCGTCAGATTTACAGATAACATCCCGATGTGATTAAAGGAATAATTAGTTATCAAAGGTACCAGGATTATAATTTAGTACGCCAGACTCGCGTTATGTTCCTGATGTCTTAACTACAATCCCATATCTTTCCCTTAAATTGAGATAAATCGAGTTAGGTTTATTCCCGGGTTTGTACCAACATGAACAACACGACAGGCGTCACGTATGGAATGGGATCTCCTCACCATCTCGGAGTACCTGATATCATTCATGTTTTTGTGACGTTTGTGCTGCTTATATTTGTTGAAATTTTGCGACTTTTATTTGTCTGTTTATCTTTTTCTTATTTGACCATGGAGTTGTCAGTTCAATTTCTGACTATAAGTTTGGCTGTCCCTCGGCTATATCTAGCCCCTCTTTTATAACAAATATTGAAAAGAAAATAATATCATACCAACATTATATAAACCCATATATCAGGAATTGATTTCGTTGACCAATTGTATGATGTCAAACTTAATGATAAAACTTGCGATACGCGTAGAAAGTATATATTCCCCCTTTTTAATTCGCATTTAACTTTTAAAGCAGGATTTGCTTACACATTCAGAACACAATAGAATACACTTTTTTTAGTTAGGGGGGAGTCTTTAATTGGCTTTGTTGTATTCTTTTTGTATATTGTTTTTCACCTGTTTTCTTATTTCTTTTCAAGGTATATAGTTGTCAGTTAATTATTGACAAATGAGTATGACTATCAGTTGAACGAAAAGAAATCATCCATATAATACAAAGTGAAATTAAATGATCTACATACTGTGATCTGAAGGTTTATTACAAATAAACTCATCATAGACACCAGGATATAAATAATATATTGGTGTCTTCTCTTTCTTTGATTATGTGTGTTCCTGTTGCTCAGTGTTATATGTACTAATGTCTTCTCTTTCTTTGATTTGGTGTGTTCCTGTTGCTCAGTCTTCTACGTTGTGTTATGTGTACTGGTGTCTTCTCTCTCTTTAACATTTAATTTTCGACTTTTGAATTTGCATGTTGGTATCTTCCCCCTGTTCTAAGAATCCACATATGGTTTATTCAATGTTTGCAAAAACATGTTTAATTTTTGTAACAATAAACGAAACGTCTTATGCCCCACATTGGTCTGCGCGTCCGTTCATGCCTCTGTTTGTCCTGCTTAAAAACAAAGAACGATTTTCAATGCGACAACTATCAAAGACCAAAAAAAATCACCAACTATAGGACACCATACAACCGTCACCAGTAATCAAAAGCTCTACATGAAAAATAGGGCCTGGTATATGATAAAACAATGAAGATAAAATAAAATATGGCAGATATCGACCAACGACAATCACAGGGTTTTAAATAGCGACGGACATATTTGACTTTATTGATAAATATATAAGGTAAAATCCAATAAAAAACATGATAGCACAATTATTGTCAGTTTCATTTGGTCGTAAAATATTCATGATAATGTTAATATAATGAGTGAAAAAATTGAAATTTGTCATTTACTTATTATGTATATTTCTTTTCCAAATTGCATTTTCAGGCACTGATCATGAATCCTCAGAAATGTGGATTCGGTGGATCTGGTGGTGGTGGTGGCTGTGGTGCCACTACTGCCACAACTGCATTCCAAGTGTTGTTTAATTGTAGGTATAAATATTCAGCCATTGTTTGGTCACTTTCACCGACACCTTGATAACAAAATATATGACATATAATGAACAAACTAGACATCTACATATCTATATTTTTATTTCTCTAATTCTTCACTAATTTATCCCTTTTTACACCCAGTGTATACACATAATTTATTCAACGTGTGGTTCGTATGATCTCAGCTCTTCATTGACTAAAATCCGAATATGACGTCGAAAGTTCTTGCTTTTCTCTGAATGTCCTATTGTGACGGCAGGACGGCAGGACAAAATGCGACCGTGCCTGATGACGCCACATACAAAGAACACATCTGTTCGCTGGTCGTTCGAAAAGAAGGAATACTTTCTTTTGCCTGCATATTGTTTGAAATCATTAGACAAACGGATTCTACCACAAAATCTCGTGTAATACGATATCTTTCCAGCCTCACGTTTTAAATTTTAAAATGTAACTGTCTCGAGTGGATAAATATCGTATTACACTCGATGCAGTGGTAGAATCTATATTTATTAAACCGACTTTAATATGAGATATTTTCATCAGCATATGTTCATCTAACTACAATACAAACTGCAATATTTGATATAGAATGTGAATAAATGAAAGCATTAAAACACAGTCAGCCTTTAACTTGAGATTATATTTAAAATAAAACTATAGTTTTAATCGAACATCTACATTAAAACATAAACAATGTTGATGAATTACTGTTCAAAGCTGTTGACATTATACAAAGAAAATAACTTAAGATTATCGTTAATTAGTTAATTAATCCTTATAGGCTGTACTCTGACGATAAATAAAGACAGCAGCAAATGTACTGCACCAAAAACCGATTCAGCAACAAAGAGCTCTTCAGTCATGTACAAGACCATTTATATAAAAGTTCTAGAAAAGAAAAAAAAAATCTGTATACAAAATTCTTACCGGTTTTCTCATTAAAATCATCTGTAAATAAAAAAAAAAAAGGTTAATAGTTACTAGTATTTGAACAAGGTGCAATTGTATAGATTTTATTTTTGCAATTCATCTTTATACATTTTTGCATGTTTTGCAAACGTTTGTAAATATTGATCGGTATGGTATTGATTATCTACTTATCCAAGAACGCTATTATCTCTGACGGTTTTTTTATTAAGAATTTGATGGACCACAAGATGTCATAGCACATAACAAAAGATATTCACTATACACAAGAAAATGTGGTATGATTGCCAATGAGACAACTCTCCACAACAGACCAAGATGCCACAGAATTACAGAACATCTATAGGGCACCGTACGGCCTTTAACAATGAGCAAAGCCCATACCGCATTGTCAGATATCGTTAAAAGGGCCAGAAATGGCAATGCAAAACAATTCAATCAAGAAATATAACGGCCTTATTTAATTACAAAAATAAACGAAAAACGAATATGTAACAAATAAACAAACGAAATCACTGAATTGCAGGCTCCTGACTTGGGACAGACACTAACATCTACAATGTGGCGGGGTTAAACATTTAAGCGGGACCCCATCCCTCTCCTAACCTGGTACAGTGTATACCAGTGCATCATAAGAACGTTCTAAAGAAATCAGTCGAAAACGTGTTTAGAAAAGTTAAGTATGATTAACAATGGTGTATCTTTTATTCATAGAACTTGTATCACAAATAAAAGCTTTATTCCATTAGTCCTCAATATTCAGCCACATAATTGCTTTTACATATTGCGAGTTTTTTTCATAGATGTTGTACTTGTAATAAGAGAAGGGAACTAATTTAAAAGGTTTGGCATGCGTGACGTTCGGAAACGAAAGACATGATGAAAAAGAAAATATTTATGAGATATTGTAGTCTAAGTTGTCATATATATATATTCACTCCGGACTAAATGTCACAAGATTAAGGATGTAGTCAGTTGAAATTAAAATAAAATCTTGATTTCAAATTGATACTTTAAATCAGAAGAACATTTATATGTATACCATGTGTATCATGGAAGTTTGTATGTCGTTTCGTACACATATAAGATTTACATTTCTCCCCTTTCTTACCTCTTTGAAGTATTATATGTATGCCATTTCATACCTCGTGAAAGATTTGTATGTGTTTCAATTCTTGGTGCATATAGTTTAGTTCACCTTTTGTTGATTTTTTAAATCAGTATAACTTGGGATTTATTATATTTCTTTCAAGTATTGGAACGCACTTAAGTTCAAATTATTGCGCTATAACATTGATGTTGTTACTTTGTAAACTTGTCAATAAAGTCACAACTGGCGTCTCGAGACTGGCATTAATAAATGATAATATACAAAATAACTTGCTACCGAGTAACTTAAATACCACGGACAACCGTTGTCGTGTACTCATTTCTTCGAAATTTTCTTAAGACATTTGTAATATCTGTTATTTTAGATAATACATACCATCTCCTTTGGGTTTTAAAAAAAAATGTACCATATTGTTACAAGAAATCATTCAAAAAGGATTTTCGATTTTTAAGAATTAAGTTTGAATATTTGTGACGTCGAATAGTTTAAAAAAAAAGTTTACAAAACATATTTTTTTTATTCAATTCGTCCGTAACATTGGGTCAACTATAATTGAGAATGGAAAATGGCAAATGTGACAAATAGACAGCAACTGGACGATAGAGCTGAAATCCATCAAAGGGTGTAATGCAGCGAAAAACTCCCGCACCTAGAGGAGTCCTCCAGCTGGCCCTTATACACATATGAATACTTGTTCAGTGATAACGGACGTCATACTAAACCTCACATTGTATACTATAATCTAAAATTTAAAATTATACTAACAAAGTCCTTGGGACAGGCGCAAAAATGCGGCGGGATTAAACGTGTTTTTGAGATCTTAACCATCCCCTATACCCCTAGCCAATGTAGAAAAAACAAACGCACTAACTACTTATTTACCAAAACTTTGCATGTAATTTCCAACGTTACGATATTTTCATACTTATTGGAGGGTTTGATGTTGGAGCTGTGTGGAGCCGTATACCAAGTCCCTGTGTTTGAAGTTATTGCCCTCTTAGTTTACAGTTATTGTTTGTTTGCTTGTAAAAGAGTTGTCCACTAATTACTTTGATGTATCGTTGTTTGCTTGTAAAAGACTTGTCCACTAATTACTTTGATGTATCGTTGTTTGCTTGTACAAGAGTTGTCCACTAATTACTTTGATGTATCGTTGTTTGCTTGTAAAATAGTTGTCCACTAATTACTTTGATGTATCGTTGTTTGCTTGTAAAAGAGTTGTCCACTAGTTACTTTGATGTATCGTTGTTTGCTTGTAACAGAGTTGTCCACTAATTACTATGATGTATCGTTGTTTGCTTGTAAAAGAGTTGTCCACTAATTACTTTGATGTATCGTTGTTTGCTTGTAAAAGAGTTGTCCACTAATAACTTTGATGTATCGTTGTTTGCTTGTAAAAGAGTTTTCTACTAATTACTTTGATGTTTAGTCGTTTGCTTGACAATCATACCACATCTCCTTATTTTTATTTATATAAGCTTGAATTGATTTTGACTCCACAATTTTTTTTAGTTTTAATCATCATAATTGATACTTACTCCTTTTTTCTGGTATACCTGAAGTTATCAAACGACCAACTGCAAGTCCTAAAACAATAGCAACTGTGATTTCTTGGCTTTCTTTGAACATTGTGATTGAGCTGTCCTTCCTGAAAAACAAGGAAAATAGACAATATGAGAATAGAGCTTTCAAATTCACCGATGAAAGAAAACAAAATAGTTCCATTGTTGTATATCCCATATCTCCTTTTATGTTCGTATGGTACACATATAGTGCAAAATATGTCAATCCATTGGTGATAAACGCAAGCATTGGGAATTTGTTTTCTACATTTGAAAACATCTGTACCAAGTTAGGAATATAACAGTTGTATTTTTTGTCCATTCGTTTGATGTGTTGTGTCAACTTATGTTGCCATTTGATAAGGGACTTTCGGATTGAACTTTCTTCAGAGTTCAGTATTTTTGTGATTTTACATTTGGGATGACTTTTTTGGGAAAAGGTCGAGCGATTGTATATGTTGATCCGGATATAAAGTTTCAGTGTCAATCTGGGTATTCCATAAATCAGTATGTTCTTCTAGATACTACGTGTAATGAAATCTGGCAAACACATAAACAAAGAAAATAACAAATCATGCAGAACAATATTTTTCCGTATGTGTACTAACTGTCTTAATATTCACCAACTAATCTGCAGGGAATATTCTGTCTGTGAAATTAATTTTATCCACATACTTAACTTAGGATACAATTTCATGCAAAAAAAAACATGGAAAACTGGATGGGAGGTGTAAAAGAGGGACAACAAATACCAGAGGGACAGTCAAACTCATATATCGAAAATAAACTGACAACGCCATGGCCAAAATAAAAAAGTTACATTAGACAACCACACTCGTTGGAAATTTAATCAATATATTGGAAGTTTAACCGTTTTCAAAACATTGTTCAGGTCATAAAATAAAGACAATGACATATTGTAGTTCCACTTGATATTTTAAGTCCTGTATATTATTTTCATAAAACTATTGCTTACGGTTTATAAACTCATCATAGATAACAGGACAAACTTTTGTATTCAGGCCAGCTACGCATTTCGTCTACAAAAGACTCATCAGTGACGCTCGAACCCAAAAAGTTAAAAAAAAAGGCAAAGAAAGTACGAAGTTGAAGAGCATTTAAGACCAAAATTCCTAAACGTTTTGCCAAATACAGCTTAGGTAATCTATGTCTTATAGTTATCAAAGGTACCAGGATTATAAATGTCTACGCCAGAAGCACGTTTCATCTACACAAGACTCATCAGTGATGCTTATATCAAAATATTCATAAAGCCAAACAAGTACGCAGTAGAAGAGCTTTGAGGATCTAAAGAAGTAAATGTTTACAATTTTCAATTTAAATCAAATTATCTCATAGCTTAATTTTCTGAAGAAAATTAACGAAAACAGTTTTAAATGGAAAAATCTAAATGTCTCTGCATTATTCATAGCAGATATAGATGCGATCGTTTGCCTTCATGTATTTCACCTAATATAGGTTTTATAATAAAAAAAACTTCGTCTTCATTTAACCAAAAAATGTGCTGGTCAGTGTTTAAATTTTCTCTACAAGCTTTGGATTTCAAATATTTTTGACACGAGCATCGCTGAAGAGACTTGTATTGTCGAAATGCGCATCTGGTGCAGGAAAATTGGTACCGTTTATGTTATTATAGTTGACAAAGTATTTGAATGTGTTTAAAAGTTATCAATCTTAATAATTTATAAAGTAGCTCTGATCTATCTCGGTTGCCAAGTGGCTTATGTAGTCCTACTACTATATTTACTAGCCAGTCAGCACTGAGGATGATTGTCCGAACCCCGCTCGTGCAGGTGTATTCGAGTCCAATCTTAATTGACTATGATTGTCCGTTTGAAGGTCGTTGGTTTTCACAGGCACATCAGCTTCCTACACAAATAAAAAAATGACGTTAATTAATCAATGTCGTTTCATAACTTACAAGGGGTTGATATCCGAAATTATAGTTCTATACGTTTAATACGTACCTCTATGTAATATATTTTGTAAAATATAGTGTCCACTTATCCGAATGTTGTGCAAGATAATATAATGTGAACATAAACAATCTGAAACATCAAAATGTGTGCATTCGAGGTGAGATGTTATCTGCAGATAACTAGATGTTTATTTTTTTTTTTCGATCACATTTATTTGAAAAGTAAAATCACCAAAATAGAATACCAAATAATTACAACATTAGAACTTAATTTGGTGTTAAGTTGTTTATATATCTCAAATAGATTTTATACAGATACACTAAAAAGATAGAAATCAAATGTAAATAATTGTACTTACACGTATACAGAACAGTTATAATTGCAGTGATTGTAAAAGTAAACCAACAACGTATTTTTTTCCGGAGTTATTTTTATTTTCTCGAATACTATATTTATCACTAGAAATTTTCAATTGTAAATAATGTTATTGTGTTCTCATATAATGTTTACTCATATAATGTATAATTTTTACTCATATAATATTTACTTCAGGGAGATAACGTTTTATTAAAGTTTTATTGTTATTAGACAAATTAAGCTTTTCAGTCATTCAAATTGGTATTTCGTGTGTTTGTCAAACAGATTTATATCGAATGAAACATTTCCGATAAAATTCGTGGTTCAAGTTTTTTTGAAATATTAATGTTATTGCCGAAAGGTCAAAGTTAAACATTTATGAAATGTAGAAAAGGAAAAAAATAAAGATGTTTGGTTCCACCTTCAACTGTGCTGACCACCATATTTATCTCTGTTCTACGAGCTATTCATTTCATCAGTAGAAAATAAATGAAAAAGATTGCCAAACAACAAAAGGCGAAAGCTACAAATAAAATCTGTCTTCTTATTTTTGAGATAAGACGTGGCACGGTACTTGTCTATCCCGGGTTCATGTATTTGGTTTTCATGTTACATTTGTTATTCACGTGGTGTTTTGTCTGATGATTGGTCTGTTTCTGTGTGTGTTGCGTTTCGGTGTTGTGTCGTTGTTCTCCTCTTATATTTAATGCGTTTCGCTCGGTTTTGGTTTGTTACCCCGATTTTGTTTTTTGTCCATGGATTTATGAGTTTTGAACAGCGGTATACTACTGTTGCCTTTATTTAAAGATAAAAATTTGAGAATACCGAAAACTGTTGATTTACTCATTGGTATTTCACAAAACGCATGTTTTCTGAAAAGACATGTTTTTTTTTTAGAAATGTGGACTCGGTGGAGCTGGTGGCGGTAGTGGCTGTGGTGGCGGTAGTGGCTGTGGTGGCGGTAGTGACTGTGGTGGCGGTAGTGACTGTGGTGGCGGTAGTGACTGTGGTGGCGGTAGTGGCTGTGGTGGCGGTAGTGACTGTGGTGGCGGTAGTGACTGTGGTGGCGGTAGTGACTGTGGTGGCGGTAGTGGCTGTGGTGGCGGTAGTGGCTGTGGTGCCAATACTGCAAAAACTGCATTCACAATATGATTTGACACCATGTCTCTGATCATCATAGTATGGTCAACGTCTGAAAATATAAGATATATACAGAACTTTTTATATCATTTGATTCCACCCGGCCACCAATTTTTGGCCCCCATCACAAAATCCCGACCACCAATTTTTGGCCACTACATTACATGTATTACTCTGAAATCAGAATCATTTGATTCTACCCAGCCACCAATTTTCGGCCGCTTTTAACTTTAGATATATCTCTTGAATCATTTGATTCCACTTAAACAATTCTAATACAATTAGACACTCAAATAGCAAAAGTAACTTTTACAAATAACCTTATCAGCAAGATTTATGTATCAACAACAACAAATATACTACTTCTAAATTCTAAGCATGCAAATTAACCAATTCAACAAGAACAAACAAATTCAGTACATGTCACTAACAATTCAATCTAAATCAAAATTTCAAAGTTATTTAATATATTGTCACACAAATATTCTTCCATCTACATCCGTCTATGGTATCCATGGTTTGGTAATTTGTTACATCTATATAGTGGCGAAACAATTTTCAAACACTCACTTTCGAAATCTTGTGGCGAGGCAATCCTCAAACACAAGTTTAACTTCGTCCTGACTATCTGTGGCGAGGCAATTCTCACACACAAGTACGAATTTCATCTTGAAAATCTGTGGCGAGCAATTCTCACACACAAGTACAAACTTCATCTTGAATATCCGTGGCGTGGCAATTCCACACACACATCAAAACGATTGAAACAATGCTGCTTGGTTGTGGTGGCGAAACAATTTTCACACACAAAAATAGATTCACAGTATCATTGGAGAAAACGAATTAAAATGTATATGCACTGGATCCAATATTTAACAGCTCAGCGGTTATCGGTTTGATTTTACATTAAAAAATGATTTTGAAACTAATAGATGTAATAAAAAATCCGAGAGAGTTTCATACACTGGCCTACCTCTAATATGGAAATGAAAATCCATCGTTCAATGTTATGTTCAGAAATATTAAGATGCATGTCCACAATACTATATAAAAAAATCACGCTGCCGTATTTAAAGTTCCTGAAAAGTCATTAGTAGGTAATAATTATATGTTTCACTTGTTTATATCGCCGTTCTATCTTTACAGCAACAGCAGCACCTACGATATCCACAAACTGTTATAAAATCAGCCAACAAAAAAGTAAATAAATCCAAAGAAAAATTTAGTGTATCCAGGAGAAAAAACAAGCCATTATGAACTGTTTAAACAACTACCACGAAATTAAAGTCACAATATTAATATATACAATTTGAGTCCTCCACCATGATAGATCCGTGTTTTACTTGCTCGTATTATAATCATTAATAACACTATTTTTGTATCTATATTATATTTTCAAAACTACATATGCACAGTTACGCTACAATTCTACAACTCGTAGTTTATGGCTACACTTGCTGATCTTATTCATCAAGTCATGAATATGCATTAGCTATGTAGGCGTGTCAAGATCGTATCATACGCGATAATGCCAGTCAGTTCACACTGCATCTCTGCACTGTTATGATTTCATTAACCAGTATAAAAAGATAAATACAACAATAAGAAGGAGTTATATGGAATAATTTTAGTTATAAAAATAAATTTCAATTAACGTTTTGCAGGAGACAGACCAAGTTGTAGAAAAATTGTACATCAGCACTGAGGAAGGTCAAAATGTCACAAGAAACAAAGGGGACACATTCTTGGCAGTGTATAGACGAATTGTAGATCCTTATCAACAAACAGACAAAAATAACATGGATAATTCATAGCAAAGGGAGATTATAGGACAGACATATCAAATAATGAATATTTGATCGGGGTTATTACAGAAATTGTGTCAGTAGCATAAATTATAATGATTTACTGTAAACCAACAAATTGTAGAGAGTGAATTATTTCAATTACTTTGTAAGATAGATAAGAAGAAAATAATGTGAATATAAAACATCATGTGAAGGTCCAACTTTGACCTTTGTACATATGCATACATCAACAGAGTTAAGAGAACATATTAAAACATAAAATTTGGCTAGAAAATGTTTAACTAGACTAGAGGTTCTCGAGCATGAGTCGCTCACCTGTGTCTACTGTGATTTAGGAAATAATGTCAAATAAGGTTAAAATCATAATAACTAGAATAGAATACCCCAAAAATGATTGAGACCAATTTTGGTTTAATTTGGCTCAGTAGTTTAATTAAAGGCAGGTCATCCCATTGTAGTGTTATTGTAGAACCCTTATCATTATTTTAATTAGTTTTCAAGTTTTCAATTGAACATTTTACAATTTAACAATTTACCCATACACTTCTCTGGGCCAGAAGGGGTGAGAGAGCTTTTCTCATCACTTCGCAACTAGCAATGTCTTTTGTGCGGGAAACTACCCGGCAACCAAACGTTGCCAACATTATATTATCTACTACTACAATGCGCCCAATGCTCCCACCTTACCACAGACATAGTCGACATGGCTAAAAATATACCATCTGGATACAATGCAAGTTTTGTCTACTATCTTTCTTATGCTATTTAAAACCGCTATAAACAGAGAAAATCTGACAGGAGCGGATATGTTTAAAATGATGAAATCTACTTGTCAGTTTCATCAAGACTGTCACACGACCTGTTACAAAAGTTATTGCCCTTAAATGACACATTTTACCAATTTCGTTTGAATTAGTCTATAATCTTGAGAATTATTGTAATAGACCAATCGCACAATAAATGGAAGATTTAGGCTTATCAAGTAGAACATTTTTTATTGTTAGCCTGTATATAAACTGTATGAAAGCCATGAGGCTCATGCAAGGTATGTACATACTAAATAAAGTCACCTTAGTATACATAATTAGAAAGAAAGTAACATTTAAAAAAAAATTGAAGTAGTTACTGAACCATGAAAATGATGTCAAGGACAATGGTCATATGGCAGACGGAAACTTCATGACATAAGTCATACATGTATACAAAGTATAAGGAATCCAGGTTTTTCACCTTCTAAAATATCAAGCTTTTGAGAACTTACATTTGTAGTTGACGCCCCTGAAACTATCTCCTTGAAGAGCTTTTTACAACAGAAGTGACAGGCTCGACAATAAAACTATTGTATTTATCAGATTGTTAACTTAATTGAATGTTTGTCGATTTATTTGTCAACTATATTGAAATTTTTCTCAGTTAATCAATGCAAATTTTAATAGGGACTTTTTTGCAGGTAGTGTTCTGTTATTTCCATGTGGTCGAAATATAACTACTGTTGTTATATGATAACTATCAAACAGGGATGAAGGTTTACAATGAAACCACAGTGACAGAATCAATACACATTTAGATAGGAGCTCTTTTTGGAGAGAGCGGTATTGTGAAACCATCTGTTCATGTCGGCATGATATTACTACAATGTTTTATATGATCCCTATCATTGGCGGATGGAGATTTACACTCATTAAAACCCCTGGTAAATTTAATTTTCAACCTCTACTGTCTAGGATGATTGTTTAATTAGGGATAGTAAAAATGACCAATGAATTTGTTTCGCCGCAAAGGAACCTTTATTTTCATCAGGTCTTCTTTCTTCTGATGAACATGAGGATGAAGAAAAGTGCATCCCTTTCATTGTTCGAAAAAAATCTTCCATCTACCAGTTTTGGGTGATGTCTTGTTTTTTATGTTGCATTTTGAAAACTGTTGTTTGTCTTTTGGTCGCATATATTTTTGCCATGGTATTTTCAGCTCGTCTTCAAATTATGAGTTTGAATATGACTGGCATCTTTCACCTCTGTGTGATTTTGTGGATGGTTGGACTGTCAGTCTCACAGTGTCGATGCTGCTTTGATTTCTTGGCACATAAATAAAAAGAAAATGCATGTAGTTTTGTTTTAACCTTTAAGGGTAGTAGAATGCACAACAGTTTAGACATATATATAAATATTATTCAGGGTAGAAGAATGCACTAACAAGTTCATCGTAATGTACCAATACCTTGTTGATTAATATTGATTAATAATCAACTTAACAAATAATGCATGATGGTCTTGATGTATAGATTATGCGTACTGACGTTGTTTATCATCTTTATAACGTGTTATATTGTTATTTTATTTGTGTTTGTTCTTTTATTATTATTACTTTAATTTTTTGGTCTGTTTTCTGTAAACTCTATTTGACATGGCTCGGTACTTACACGTCCCGTCAATGTGTTGTTTGCATAATCTTTTGTTTTTGTTGGTTTGGACGTGTGACTTTTTGTGTTTCTTTGGTACACATAACGTGGCTCTGTACTTGTAAACATCCTGTCATTCTATCATAATGCCATGAAATTATTTTTCTATCATAATTTTGAAAGTACTTTCAACCAATTTTTTTTACTTGCGTTGTGGTATTAACCATATGTGGATTTTTAAAAATTCTAAAGAACTTCCTGATAATTTTAAATGTCGGTGTATTTTGTGAAATTAGTTCTAACATTTTTTTTTTATTTTTCAACCCTGTATACCACCATTTCCCATGTACAATTTTCATTTTGAAAATACTTAAATTATTTTATATTTCTTCCTGTGTGACATTTACATTCTGCCGTCAAACACGCGAATCTACCCTCGAGTTGATGTGAATCTAGTTACAGGACTTTAATTATTTCATTTCTTTATGAGTTGATTTAAAATACATATAGAAGTTTGCAATGAATGTGGTTGTTAAATTTGATAGATGCTTTTTGTGCTTCTTTGTTAAATATTTGTTTGCGTTTGTTTTAATTGAGATTGTGACACAGTGATGAGTGCTGTAATCCTATTTTGACAAATACAGTTCCTGCATCGTTGTAAATATAATGAAATTTGATTCGAGGTCATACAAGTGTGAGGCTTAGCGCTATAAAACCATGTTCAATCAACCATTTTTTACCTTTAAAAATGTCTCTACCAAGTCAGGAATATGACAGTTGTCGTCCATTTCGTTTGATATGTTTTATCATCTGATTTTGCCATTTGATAAGGGACTCTCCGTTTTGAATTTTCCTCGGAGTTTTTTGTGATTTTACTTTCTTTGTACTATTATTTCTCTGTTTGTCATTATATTTTTTTTTTGCCTTGGTGTTTTCAGTTTATTATCGATTGATGAGTTTTACTGTCCCTCTGGTATATTTCGCCCCCCTTTTCAAAAGATTGTCGTTTTAAAATATTTTGGAAATCATTTTGTACATTTGCTTACGTTTTGACTGATGATTTTATACATGTGCTACCTGGAACGATTGTTTGATTAGTGACTGGTAAACATGTGCTACCTGGAACGATTGTTTGATTAGTGACTGGTAAACATGTGCTACCTGGTACGATTGTTTGATTAGTGACTTGTAAACATGTGCTACCTGGAACGATTGTTTGATTAGTGACTTGTAAACATGTGCTACCTGGAACGATTGTTTGATTAGTGACTTGTAAACATGTGCTACCTGAAACGATTGTTTGATTAGTGACTGGTAAACATGTGCTACCTGGAACGATTGTTTGATTAGTGACTTGTAAACATGTGCTACCTGGAACGATTGTTTGATTAGTGACTTGTAAACATGTGCTACCTGGAACGATTGTTTGATTAGTGACTGGTAAACATGTGCTACCTGGAACGATTGTTTGATTAGTGAGTGGTAAACATGTGCTACCTGGTACGATTGTTTGATTAGTGACTTGTAAACATGTGCTGCTGGAACGATTGTTTGATTAGTGACTTGTAAACATGTGCTACCTGGTACGATTGTTTGATTAGTGACTTGTTAACATGTGCTACCTGGTACGATTGTTTGATTAGTGACTTGTAAACATGTGCTACTTGGAACGATTGTTTGATTAGTGACTGGTAAACATGTGCTACCTGGAACGATTGTTTGATAAGTGACTTGTAAACATGTGCTACCTGGAACGATTGTTTGATTAGTGACTTGTAAACATGTGCTACCTGGAACGATTGTTTGATTAGTGACTGGTAAACATGTGCTACCTGGAACGATTGTTTGATTAGTGAGTGGTAAACATGTGCTACCTGGTACGATTGTTTGATTAGTGACTTGTAAACATGTGCTACCTGGAACGATTGTTTGATAAGTGACTGGTAAACATGTGCTACCTGGTACGATTGTTTGATTAGTGACTTGTTAACATGTGCTACCTGGTACGATTGTTTGATTAGTGACTTGTAAACATGTGCTACTTGGAACGAATGTTTGATTAGTGACTGGTAAACATGTGCTACCTGGAACGATTGTTTGATTAGTGACTGGTAAACATGTGCTACCTGGAACGATTGTTTGATTAGTGACTTGTTAACATGTGCTACCTGGTACGATTGTTTGATTAGTGACTTGTAAACATGTGCTACTTGGAACGATTGTTTGATTAGTGACTGGTAAACATGTGCTACCTGGTACGATTGTTTGATTAGTGACTTGTAAACATCTGCTTCCTGGAACGATTGTTTGATTAGTGACTTGTAAACATGTGCTTCCTGGTACGATTGTTTGATTAGTGACTTGTGAACATGTGCTACCTGGTACGATTGTTTGATTAGTGACTTGTAAACATGTGCTACCTGGAACGATTGTTTGATTAGTGATTTGTAAAAATATACAATGATATTAAGTCACCGCAAATGAACCTTTATTTACATCAGGTGTTATTCATCTTTGAACGAATGTTTCTACTGATAAACATGGGGTAACCAACGTATATACCTTTCATTTTACGAAAAAGGGTTTCCAGCTTCCAGTTTTTTTTAAGTCTTTGTGCTTCTCGGTCTATTTTTTTATGTTGCATTTAATAAACTGTTGTTTTTATTTTGGTCGCATTTATTTTTAGATATGGCATTTTCAGCTTGTCTTCAACTTATGAGTTTGAATATGACTTTTGTATCTATTAACTAGTTTCTGTTTTTATTAATGGTTGTACTGTCATGATCACTGTGTCGCTGCTTCTTTCATTTTGTGGCACAATAAATAAATAAGAACAAGAACCTTTATTTACTTTTGATTTTACTTTTAAGGGTAGTAGAATGCACAAACAGTTTATACATATATACAAATATAAGACAGTTATTACACACATATAGTGCTACAATAATCACATCAACAACAAAAACACAACTGTATCATATCATATTAAATTTGTAAATAACAAAGTTTCTATATATTTAAAATAAAACAGTTGTATTAATTTATAGCTAACTGTTTGAAGGCAAAATGTATAAGCATTGAAAAAGGCTGACAAATTGATGACACATCTGGCATAAGATTTTATAGTACACATTTGGGGTGATTGAGTGCAAGGAAAAAAATATGAAGCATGAAATCAAACTATTATTATTGTTGCAAAATCATATCCGACAAAAAGCCTCACCCTGGGGTTATTGAGTATTTCTTTATTCAGCTGTTTTTATAGTGATTATTTGGGTATTTGGTTACCAGACCAAATATTTTATGAATATTTAATTATTTGATAATGTAGAACTGTATTTTTGATTATTTGATTATATTGTTTAGAAAAATAATTAATGATTCTGTGATTATATTGTTAAAAAAATTGTGATTATATGATCACTCGGACACCCCATGAGAAATGCATGAAAGACAAGATTCAGTCTCTGATTTAGTTATTTCATATGTGGATACTTTAGTACCCATTAGACTTAAATTTAGAACTAAATTAACTATTAAGGTATTATTGAACAGCTTTATTTACTGGTATGATCTCTATAGTTCATCTCAAAGATACACACCTTGGGAATTTAACTAGTATACATACACATGAGTAGCAGTCAAACTAAATTCTGAGTATGACCAAACGTGAAGGGTGAGAAAGTACATAATTTGTGTATCAGTTTAAAATTTCATAAGTTTAAGGTATATTGAAAATATGCTGCACAGACTTACGTTTTGACCTTTCAAAAAAATAAAAGTGCTAATGAACTTTCCATTCTTGGATTCAAATTTGTACGAAACTTCAGTGTAAAAATGGTACAGTTGAAGCTGTAAAAGAAGCTGAGAAATCACACTCTGTTTATATTTACAGAAATGCAACCTTTGTAAATGGGGAATTACAAATACAGATGGATACTTGTATACACATCACGGAAAGAAAGAAATTATAATAGTCATGTATTTGCAAAAAGAGTTTTTTTTTCACATGTTGCGCTGTATCTCTATTGCTTAAAACTTAACAGGCTAATGTTGCGTCGGGTTTCCAAATACATCTTGTACAATGATGAATCTTCCTATTGAGCAGGAATAAGGAAGGAGTCAGGATATACTAAGCATGACATCCTGTACAACCCTGTGTTATTCAAAAAAAGATTTATGTTTTTTCTCAAGACGACGGGCGTATCATGCGCTCATGGCGCAGCTGTTTATTTAAATATTGATCAAGTCGAAATGCTATCTAAAACACTTACCACTCATTCAAAAAAGAAGGGTCTGACTTGTTTTTATCATACTGCTTTTATTACATTATAGATGTCGGTTTCCGTTCGATTCCGTTAAATACCAATTCCTCAGAGCAATTGGTACTTTGCGGAACGGAACGGAACGGAACGGAACGGAAAAATAAATTAAAAAGTTTAATTCAGATTCAACTTGATTACTGTTTCTAATCCTCGTCGGAACGAGAGGTGGAAGGCCTCTTTTAAAAAATATAATTACCAATGGAAGGAGTAAGACTTTTTGTCTAACCTGCCTTTGTTTTAAATTCTTAATTATTTATCTGGTCGGGAATGCTATCTAAAACACTTATTTCTTCTGCAAAAAGGGGTGTCAGACACATTTTTTTTTTATCATACTGCTTTTATTACATTATAGATGTCTGTTTCCGTTCGATTCCGTTAAATACCAATTCCTCAGAGCAATTGGTACTTTGCGGAACGGAACGGAACGGAATAATAAATTAAAAAGTTTAATCAGATTCAACTTGATTACTGTTTCTAATCCTCGTCGGCACGAGAGGTGGAAGGCCTCTTTTAAAAAATATAATTACCAATGGAAGGAGTAAGATTTTTTGTTTTTGTCTAAGCTGCCTTTGTTTTAAATTCTTAATTATTTATCTGGTCGGGAATGCTATCTAAAACACTTATTTCTTCTGCAAAAAGGGGTGTCAGACACATTTTTTTTTATCATACTGCTTTTATTACATTATAAATGTCTGGTTCCGTTCGATTCCGTTAAATACCAATTCCTCAGAGCAATTGGTACTTTGCGGAACGGAACGGAACGGAATAATAAATTAAAAAGTTTAAATCAGATTCAACTTGATTACTGTTTCTAATCCTCGTCGGCACGAGAGGTGGAAGGCCTCTTTTAAAAAATATAATTACCAATGGAAGGAGTAAGATTTTTTGTTTTTGTCTAAGCTGCCTTTGATTTAAATTCTTAATTATTTATCTGGTCGGGAATGCTATCTAAAACACTTATTTCTTCTGCAAAAAGGGGTGTCAGACACATTTTTTTTATCATACTGCTTTTATTACATTATAAATGTCTGGTTCCGTTCGATTCCGTTAAATACCAATTCCTCAGAGCAATTGGTACTTTGCGGAACGGAACGGAACGGAATAATAAATTAAAAAGTTTAAATCAGATTCAACTTGATTACTGTTTCTAATCCTCGTCGGCACGAGAGATGGAAGGCCTCTTTTAAAAAATATATTACCAATGGAAGGAGTAAGATTTTTTGTTTTTGTCTAAGCTGCCTTTGTTTTAAATTCTTAATTATTTATCTGGTCGGGAATGCTATCTAAAACACTTATTTCTTCTGCAAAAAGGGGTGTCAGACACATTTTTTTTTATCATACTGCTTTAATTACATGAAAGATGTCTGTTTCCGTTCGATTCCGTTAAATACCAATTCCTCAGAGCAATTGGTACTTTGCGGAACGGAACGGAACGGAATAATAAATTTAAAAAGTTAAAATCAGAACCAATGTTTCTAATCATCGTCGGAAAGGACGACGTGAGGTCAGTCTAGATATCATAATGCATGACTTGCAAATGCGTTAATTTCATGATAATTTATCAGGACAATACGACATATTCATTTACAGAATAGTTCCCGATGTTATACATTATCGCACATTTCACCTGTGAAGATGAGATTAAGTATACATTTGTGTTATTTGTATATGGAAAACCGTAAAACACAGAAATTTTAAAGTTTGTTTTGTTTTAAAGATTTTTCGAAATTTTGATAAATGCCCCCTTTGGATACCTTAAATGAAATTCTGTTCCGTTCCGTTCCGTTCCGTTCCATTCCGTAAAGTACCAATAGCCTAATTTTTTTCCGACGTAGTCAGTATAGTTTCGGTTTGTGCACTTTGAACTTAAGGACGCTTCACTATGGCAACAGAATACGCATGCTCGAAAATTCCTTTCTGTGATTGGACAAAATGCTGTCATGGTGGGTAATTTGGTTGTGTTTGAAAAAACGTCTCGAAAATTATATCGTGATGGAAAGCAAGTGAAAAACTATAAATATTTGAACTAGATCTTACAAAGATTTATATTTTTATTAAAATAATTGTTTCTCCAATAGCTCTTTGCATCCATGAGTATGATGACAGCTGTTTATTCGGGACAATTATATAATTTTTAATGTAAACTTTGTTGTACGAACGTACATGACTTTTAGAACGCACCTACGCATGTGAGATTTCCGCGGGGTTTTGGTGAATGTAAACAGAAAGATACTACTTATACTACCAATAGTTTCTAGCTTTGTTAACCATGAACTAAGTTTAATGTAAACAGTAGTAAATGTATATTTGTTTCTTTTTATTTGCACTAGATTTTTTGACAAATAAAATTTGTATGTGTCATCACAATATTCTTATATATTTAATTTATTGCCTGCCCTTAATATAACCAGACTTAGTAAGAAAATTTGGTAGTTACATTCAGATGGAGATTTTATTAAAGAGGTCCTGCATCATTAAGTCATTGTGCTTCTGAAGGTTATCGAAATGATAGTTTTAAACATATACTCAAATTGAAATACGTCGGATATCTTTTTTTAAAGATAGTTCTTGTTTATGTTATTTCTTCATAGACAGAAAAAAACATTACTGTCATTCATTAAATATTTTTCTCCGCTTCTCTCTATTCTTTTATGTACTTTTAACTCTCTATTTTTTATATTTCGGTACTTCATTACTAGTATTCTCTATTCATTATTTTTTTAGGGGGGAGGTCCATCTTTCTCTGTTCTTTATATTTTCTCCATTATTATCTATGCTGTAAACTTCCCTTCATACCCTCACTTAATAGTATTATCTATAATGTTAACGTTCCCATACATTTTATAGTCATGTTCACTGTCAAGATATCCTGACGAGTATGGTGTAGATATATACAGTCTAGGTTGCTTGTCAAAAAGTGTAAGTAGTATAATAGGAAAAACACAGGATACACATATATCCATTACACAAAATATGCCTTCAACACGGAGACAAAAATATCATCTCACTACAAGTTTAAGACAGTCCCTAGCACAAGCTTGAACCGAATTAACTCTAGATGTGTATTACAGCCGATTTCATTGAGTGTGAAGGCAAAGGTAATATCTTTGGTTAGCTTGCTTGTTAGATGAACCGTGAAGTCATTATTAGGTTAGGTATACTATCCTCCTTTCGAAGTAGCCTAGTTCAACAGACAGATAGGTTGATTATCTGTAGGACTAGTCTACTCTTAAAGAGAGTTTATCTAACCTAATAATGACTTTACGGTTCAGCTAGCAAGTAAGCTAACCAACGAAATTACCTTTGCCTGCACACTCAATGCAATCGACTGAAAGAATAGAAAACCAATTTTATTGCGTGCATGATATCGAAACCTTGTAACCGAACCTTCTGCATTCAGAGCGTTTATCACTCAAAAGAATCTTCAACCAATTCCCCGAAAAAAAACATGCTTTTAATATTAATATATTAATTGTAATATAAAGTTTAAAAAAACATCAATATGAATAATTTCGGAATAGATTATTAAGCAAAATTATTTTTAAACATATGTAAGCAGATGTGGTACCGTATAGCGGCTTATTTCCGCGGGGTGTACATTTTCGCTTTTTTTCGCGGATAGTACATGATATCGCCAAAATAAATTCCGCCAATATAAAAGTGCACATGCGAATGTTTTTACAAAAGTTTTGAATCCGCCAAAATATTTCGTATACCTTATTCGATGAAAATCGCGAAATTTTACACACGTAAAAATAACCCGCTATACGGTATGAGTGCCAATGAGACAACTCTCCATCCAAATCACAGTTTTTAAAAGTAAACCATTTTAGGTCGAAGTATGGACTTCAACACGGAGCCTTGGCTCACACCGAACAGAAAGCTATATTATAAAATCCTTCAAACGGAAAAAAACAACAGTCTAATCTATGTAAAACCGAGACACGAGAAACACTTATGCACCACATCAACAAACGCCAATTACTGAATATCATATTTCTGTATATAATTAAAAAAAAATGCATGTTTCTCGTTTTTCTCGTTTCTCGTTTTTAGATAGATTAGACCGTTTGTTTTCCCGTTTGAATGGTTTTACACTTGTAATTTTTGGGGCCCTTTATACTTGCTGTTCGGTGTGAGCCAAGGCTCCGTGTTGAAGACCGTATCTTGACCTATAATGGTTTACTTTCATAAATTGTTACTTGGATGGAGAATTGTCTCATTGGCGCTTATACCAAATCGTGCTATATCTATGAAAAAATCGTCTTTAACTTTATAGGTTTGTGATATGATAGAAGGTATAAACACAGCAACATTTGGACGGAGGACAGTGGCCTCTTTAACACGTTGTTGTAATACGGATAACTGCAATAGTAAGTGTTTAATTAAATTTGATTATTGTACTTTCCTTTAAAACAACTCCATTCAGGGTCGGACATTGTTTAAAAGATTTTAACTATATGTCCCCATTTAAAAAAAAAGACATTGTTCGTGAAAAAAATGGGGATTCCAAATAACGGAATCCCCTTTTTGGATCTGCCACTTCCCTTATTTGTCATTTTCTATCACTGTGTTTTTTTGTTTTTTTTGGGGGGGGAGGGATATCTATAGAGCATCCCTCGAGAGCTGCAATTTAGGGTTCATTGGAATCCGTGTTCACTTCCTATCAGGATTGATGGAAATGTGTCAATAACATATTCATAACAATATTATTTACAAGGACAATCCCCACCCCAACACAAAGGGAGTGCTAGGATGTACACCGGGAAGTCTGTAATTATGGCGGTGGAAGCCGAAGTTCTAAAGAGAACCTTCTGGTTTCTCGCCGGATACAGACAAACCGAAGACATTTCACCAAAATTGATCTCTTGGTCAATGTTAGGGACAATGATCTCTTGGTCAATGTTAGGGACAATGATCTCTTGGTCAATGTTAGGGACAATGATCTCTTGGTCAATGTTAGGGATCTCTTGGTCAATGTTAGGGACAATGATCTCTTGGTCAATGTTAGGGATCTCTTGGTCAATGTTAGGGATCTCTTGGTCAATGTTAGGGATCTCTTGGTCAATGTTAGGGATCTCTTGGTCAATGTTAGGGATCTGTTGGTCAATGTTAGGGATCTGTTGGTCAATGTTAGGGATCTGTTGGTCAATGTTAGGGATCTCTTGGTCAATGTTAGGGATCTCTTGGTCAATGTTAGGGATCTCTTGGTCAATGTTAGGGATCTCTTGGTCAATGTTAGGGATCTCTTGGTCAATGTTAGGGATCTGTTGGTCAATGTTAGGGATCTCTTGGTCAATGTTAGGGATCTCTTGGTCAATGTTAGGGACAATGATCTCTTGGTCAATGTTAGGGATCTCTTGGTCAATGTTAGGGATCTCTTGGTCAATGTTAGGGATCTCTTGGTCAATGTTAGGGACAATGATCTCTTGGTCAATGTTAGGGATCTCTTGGTCAATGTTAGGGATCTCTTGGTCAATGTTAGGGACAATGATCTCTTGGTCAATGTTAGGGATCTCTTGGTCAATGTTAGGGACAATGATCTCTTGGTCAATGTTAGGGATCTCTTGGTCAATGTTAGGGATCTCTTGGTCAATGTTAGGGATCTCTTGGTCAATGTTAGGGATCTGTTGGTCAATGTTAGGGATCTCTTGGTCAATGTTAGGGATCTCTTGGTCAATGTTAGGGATCTCTTGGTCAATGTTAGGGACAATGATCTCTTGGTCAATGTTAGGGACAATGATCTCTTGGTCAATGTTAGGGATCTCTTGGTCAATGTTAGGGACAATGATCTCTTGGTCAATGTTAGGGATCTCTTGGTCAATGTTAGGGATCTCTTGGTCAATGTTAGGGATCTCTTGGTCAATGTTAGGGATCTCTTGGTCAATGTTAGGGATCTCTTGGTCAATGTTAGGGATCTCTTGGTCAATGTTAGGGATCTCTTGGTCAATGTTAGGGATCTCTTGGTCAATGTTAGGGATCTGTTGGTCAATGTTAGGGACAATGATCTCTTGGTCAATGTTAGGGATCTCTTGGTCAATGTTAGGGATCTCTTGGTCAATGTTAGGGACAATGATCTCTTGGTCAATGTTAGGGACAATGATCTCTTGGTCAATGTTAGGGACAATGATCTCTTGGTCAATGTTAGGGACAATGATCTCTTGGTCAATGTTAGGGACAATGATCTCTTGGTCAATGTTAGGGACAATGATCTCTTGGTCAATGTTAGGGACAATGATCTCTTGGTCAATGTTAGGGATCTGTTGGTCAATGTTAGGGATCTGTTGGTCAATGTTAGGGATCTCTTGGTCAATGTTAGGGACAATGATCTCTTGGTCAATGTTAGGGATCTGTTGGTCAATGTTAGGGATCTCTTGGTCAATGTTAGGGACAATGATCTGTTGGTCAATGTTAGGGATCTGTTGGTCAATGTTAGGGACAATGATCTCTTGGTCAATGTTAGGGACAATGATCTGTTGGTCAATGTTAGGGACAATGATCTGTTGGTCAATGTTAGGGACAATGATCTCTTGGTCAATGTTAGGGATCTCTTGGTCAATGTTAGGGACAATGATCTCTTGGTCAATGTTAGGGATCTGTTGGTCAATGTTAGGGATCTGTTGGTCAATGTTAGGGACAATGATCTCTTGGTCAATGTTAGGGATCTCTTGGTCAATGTTAGGGATCTCTTGGTCAATGTTAGGGATCTCTTGGTCAATGTTAGGGATCTCTTGGTCAATGTTAGGGATCTGTTGGTCAATGTTAGGGACAACTTTGAGTACCACGGTTTAGTATTCGTGATAAAAGCAGTTGTATTTAATTCGCATCACCATCAGTTGCAATAGTTACAAAATTCAACTTTCATCAAAGTTTAAGCTTGAAGGCTTACTAGTAATTGTCGTGACAAATTTATGTATAAAATGCGAACAAAATAACATATACATCTATATCTCATTGTGATCTAATTTTTAATTTATTTTTCCGTTTTTACATGCAGAAAATTTGCTCCAACAATCTACTCGTAAGTTAGTAATACATATGTTAATGGTCAACGTTAAATAGTGAAAATTCTATGACAGGGAAATAATTCAACTAAGCTATTCAAGCAAACCACATTGGAGTATACTGTATTCTTTATATTCTATGACCCTATTGTGTTGTCTTCTTTTATTTATTTTTTATTTTCTTTTCGATTGTGGACCAATAATTATCTAGTTTTTGTTTTTCCTATTTATCTCTTATCTGTAAACTGCACCCAAATCCTCAGAAAGAGATTATTGAATTCATTTTTTAAATACGACATATATTTCTTATGTTGTCACAGGAGAAAAAAATAAAATAGACTAGTATACAAAATTAAACACAACAGAAAATTAAAAGACTGAGCTACTCGAAGCCCACCAGAAGCTGGAGGTGATCGCAAACTGCTTTGTAAGGGTAAACATATTCTGTTCTACGTGTGGCACCCGTCGTGTTGCTCATAAACTACTAGTAAACAAAACTATGAGCGTAATCTATCAAAAGAATTTCATAACTAATTAGTTGATCTAACCTCTTTCTGACTGCTAAGCTATAAATTCTTGACGAGACACTGTTATACAAAAACAATTAGTTTAAACAATATTTTATTTCAAAAAGTGCACAAAATATAATTATACAATATGAAATACAGGGATTCGGAAACAAGAAAAACTTATATAAATCCGTCTTACAAAAACAATTGCAACCACCCGAAAGTCGTTAGATTTATCATAGATCAATACGAGAACTGCTCAATTATACAACAAAGCGGTCGGAAGAACAAAGAATAAAATAACATCCGTAAAATTTAGAACTTTCTTTCTTTCTTCGTTTAAGATGTATCACAAACATCGCAAGCACCCATGCATCAACCAACACTGAAGTCTACAGAAATACCAACATCATCAGCTCCTGTGATTTATTCCAGTTCTAGACCACGTTCTTCACCTGTTCCTCTTTATACGACACATCACAGCACTGAACCCACAGTTAAACCATGTCTAGATACAGGGACCCAGTGTACACAGAAAGATTTCCAACGACTAGTGTGTGGTGTCAAGGAGTTTGAACCCCTTTGTGCAAAGTCATGTGGCCTTTGTAAATAATATCATGTAATAAAATATAAGTTGTTTACAAGAATTTTCATTTATTAGAGATAACGAAGCTCTTTCGGGTTCAAAAATATTGCAACTATTAAAACAAAATAATGGTTAATTATATAATATTAAATCAAGTTTTTATTTAAACAATATATGATATATAATAATAAAATAATCGCATATACTACTGAGATTATCAAGTAATCAAGTAATCATGAAATATGTCATCTGGTAATCGACTCATCACTATAGAAACGGCCAAGTAATCACAAAATTATAACCCTGTGAGGATCACGTTCTTAAAAGAAATAAGAATATATCATGTATATATATAGGCTTAAAAAACCTAGAGAATATAAATAAATAGTGTGCAGTAAATTCAATTCAATTTTCTCAATTCAAATATTTATTGAACGTCATATAAACCAGTGGCGGATCCAGAGGGGTGTAGAGGGCGTACCCCTCCCCCTTTTGCTTCGACTTTTTTTTGTTTTCGTAAAATGATTAATCAGACTAGACTTCTACACTTCGTAAACTTTGAAATTTCCCGTGTACTCTAGTATTAAATTTTTATGCGACAGTTCTTTACTTATAAAGATATTTTTATGCGACAGTTCTTTACTTATAAAGATATTTTTATGCGACAGTTCTTTACTTATAAAGATATTTTTCGCTCTGGTGGAGATGACCAGTGCTTCGAAAAAACGTCGCTCAGTCATTTTGATTTTTTTTACAGTAACACGTTACTTAAACTAAGGAGGACAATTATGACACCTTCATAGCGACACAGGATTGAAAAAGAACGTATTGACTTTTATTTCACTATTCCACCAAAGAGAAAGTAATAATCTATAGACTATTACAATCTTTTGAAAAAAAGGTTCGACAGCAATAGTATCTAACTACGACTAAACATGTTTAACCCCAAACGCCCAGCCAATTTCAAAATAACAAACTAGTAGCTGAATAATGATCCGCAGTCAGTATAAGCTCTAGATATATTTAAAGTCAGTATAAGCTCTAGATATATTTAAAGTCAGTATAAGCTCTAGATATATTTAAAGTCAGTATAAGCTCTAGATATATTTAAAGTCAGTATAAGCTCTAGATATATTTAAAGTCAGTATAAGCTCTAGATATATTTAAAGTCAGTATAAGCTCTAGATATATTTAAAGTCGTACGTACGAACCAATTGATTTGAGGAGACAGTCTTAGATATTTCAGAGAAAAAAATTAACTCTGATGTTTGCCTTAAACAAAAATTCTGGCCGTATCTGTATTGAAAATAAAAATGTTTTTGCCATTAGAAACAAAAATGTCTAACAGAATTATTTTTGCATTAAATGGACATGATGAAGAGATTATGTGAAAAACGTATCAGAAAAATGGCTTATAAATATGATCAACTCATGCAGTGTCTGCCTAGCATCTATATAATTTACGACACTGGGAAGGCAACCCCACCGCAATATTAATGCATTTCCCAGGGAAATTTGACGTCACAAAGTAGATAAATATATCTACGTCACATATTTATATATAATATGACAGGTCACCAAGGGCAGTTCATTTCAGTTGTAACGGTGAAATTGATTTTACTAAATATTATATCTTATCTTATTTGATATTTTTTATCAACACTTTTTAAGGTTCATTATCATGATCATAACAAATGGGCAAAAAGGGCTGTATTTACACCTTAACATCCGAGTACCTTAACGTTTACTTATGCCTCTTATGACTTTAAGGGAAGCAAGACAACTCGCCCACAGTCAAATCACCCATAACCAACTCGCATCTCATTCCGCCAGATCATGCAGATCAACCTACACATCTACAATTGTATTATTAAAAAGGAGTAAATTCCCCGCTGAAGCTCAACTGTGGTGGTATTTATTGTTTACACTGCTATACACCTTGAGATATAAATCAAATAAATGTAGCCTAACTGGTTGAGTTCACTTAAGGAAGATCTTCTTTGGCTCAATTGGTTAAGACACTGCATTTTATAGATCCCTTGATTGAGGGTTTAAACCCTGGCCACTGGTACCATTCATGGATTTTTACAACAATGGTGCTGTAAGCATCTACTACTGGTACAAACAGTGTATACATAATATTGCCTTGCAGTTTGATGTGAGATATAATGTACATATAAAAAAGAAGATGTGGTATGATTGCATTTGCCAATGAGACAACTATCCACTATGTCATGTATGTATGGTCATGAGGTTTCAGACAATGTTATAAAATTACCTGCAAGGAACTGACCAGGTTTTGCACAGTCATACATGAACAAAACTCAAAAGACAACTTTCGAGTTCGATGCATTTCCGTCAAAAACTCTGGATTTAGTGAACATCATTGATTCATCCCTTTAGGGGCATCCTCACTTCCATTCCAATGTTTAGCTACATGTACAATGTACATTGAAGTGGTTGAAAAATTATAATACTATATTGCACGATTTATTCGGCAAACTAAATTATCAAAATTGACGATCAGCACTGAGCACTGTCATAAGGGCAAAAAATGAAGGGAATTGTACTTACAAAACAGAAATCATTTCTAGTTTATCCTGTACAATGGTGATCACTAAGACGCTTGATGAAGGTTGATAATGCAGGGATACAAGGCGATCCCCTTTATCTGGTAAATGACGTCACAAAGGCACATTTAATCATGCTAATTGACGAGTTTTTTCTGGTGACGGATGAACTGGAAAGTGGTCTATTGTCAAGAGTATATATATGTTCACACATTTGTACTTGCTTCTTCTTCATTTGTCATGTTCGTTTAATTATCTAATGTAAAGAAGTACAATTTTTTTATATAACATGTAAGTTGTTAATTTCTGTGTCATTTTGGTATCTTGTGGAGAGTTGTCTCATTGGCAATCCTACCACATCTTCTTTTTTTTTTATTTTAAACCTTTTCATGAATACATTCAATGGGATGAGTTGAAAAACTTGCTGTGTATTCCATATTCAGATTTCAGAGTTGTTTCATACATGCATGACATGTATGTCACTACATGCACTATGTGTTATGGATTATTTAAAATGGTGCACACTGTGCTTCCCATTAGAATGATTAGAATGATCACCCAAAAAACATGTAGAAGATATAATTGCAGAAACTAAAACGATGAACTGCTAAATCTATAGGCCTGTAGATCAATGTAGATATGATTTCCACAGGCCAGAGAGTAATTTTACAAGCCTGGGCTGCCAGGGCCACCACCCAGCATGAAAACTGAACTACATGTTGTGTATAAGATATCTTTAGCATAATGACTTGAGAGAAGTGTAATGGCTCCGGTGCTACCACTTACTAGCACCTTAGGGGTCACAGTGGCTGAGTTGTCTTAGTAGTCGAACTAGTGATTGTGAGTTTTCCTACTGAAGTTCTGTAGTTCCTTTTGGTCACTCCAGCTTCCTCCACCAGGAAATAGCACATTAGTGCTGAAAGTGGTGTTAGATAACTAGTAGATTTTAAAAGCACTGCCTCCCTAAACTGTGTTTATGGAATACACCTGTTGGGTCTGTTTGTCCATATGAATATTTTTTATAATTGTTTTATTGTGTCATGACATGTATGAATAATGAATGCTGAAGTTAAAATTTCATGAATTTAAAAAAAAAGTTGTGATCAAAATGCAGGGATAGAATTCGCTTTAAAAACAGTAAGGTCTTTCAGTCCATACAAAATTAAATAGTTCAGCTTCTGATTAAAGCATTAGTATAAAGAATGGTAGAATTTGCTTTTATAACTTAAAAATTTGTAAGGGTTCCGCGGAACCCAGTGTCTTGCCTACTTTTGCTGAAAATCACAGGCTCAACAAAATAAGGAAAAAAATCAACAAAAATATTCTTCTTGATACTATACTGAGATTGTAAGAAGCTTCTGTCCAAGTTTAGTAAAAATCCATGATAGTTTATGAATCTAATAAATGTTTAAAAACTTTAACTGCAGACTGTATGTACATGTAATGTTAACTGGAAGATACACAGGTACAAAATATTAACAAAATTTCCTTCTAAATACTAGCTTATGATCATAAACAACCTTATGTCTAAGTTTGGTACAAATTAAAAGTAGCATAAGAAAGTTATCAATATTTTTAAAATTTAACCATAGAGTGAATGTGTTGTTTCCTGACAGAAAATCTAAGTCCATTTAAAAGTAAAATACGGAAAAAATGGATTTATTTTTTTACAAAATTTACTTCTGTATATTATCTTTTGATCATAAACAAGCTTGTCCAAGTTTTGTACAAACCCAGGATAGTTTAAGAAAGTTATTAAAATTTTAAAAACTTGAACCACAGAGTGAATGTTATGTTTCCCCGCAGAAAAACTAAGTCCATTTATAAGTAAAATACGGAAAAATGGAATTTTATTTTTACAAAATTAACTTCTGGATAATATCTTATGATCATTAACAAGCTTCTGTCCATGTTTGGAGGTAATCCAGTATAGTTTAAGAAAGTTATTAAAATTTCAAAAACTTTAACCACAGAGTGAATATTTGTGGCCGACGACGACGGAATGTAGGATCGCTTAGTCGCGCTTTTTCTACAAAAGTCGAAGGCTCGACAAAAATGAAAAGTCAACTCTAGCTCCTAGAACATTTGTAAAAGAGATACATGTAGGTCTCAGACACACACTGAAAATGTCTTTTATGAATATTACAAGTTCCTGATGACATCATGGTAAAAATAATAATATTAATGGGTGTTATAGAAAACGGATAACAAATAAATACATTTGTAGTTTGTTAAAAAATAAATAATTATATAAGGTGGTACCAGACACCTTGACTAAGATTAATTTGTCTCAGTTTAATTTTTATAAAATTTTGACAAAATAAAAATATTTGCTTTGACCCTTTGACAAAAAAATAAGAATTTAAAAAAACTTGAACTGCACACTTTCTCCGAGTATTTCATTGATACATGTATACATTCAGCAGCTGTTGGACAAGCTTTTATTTCCTTAAGTTTAACAATACAACATGATTAAAATATTTCCTCATCTTAACCTTGATCATCAACTTGCGTGGATGAAATACATTAATTAGACAGTTGGGTTTTAGTTCATTATTTAGTTGTTGCCTGTTCAGAGTTTTATAGATGTCCGAGTCCAAATAAAAAGTCTTCAAACTAGTTGAAAGTTAAATCACAAAAATACCAACTCCGAATCACTGAATAAATACGTAAAGAGTAGTGAAATACAAAGATTCTACAGCAAATGCATGGTGAAAAATAGAAGTCAATTTCAATTATCTTTAAATACCTTTCATGTTTTAAATACCATGTCAGTATCCCCGTACAGAAAGTGTTATTTCATAGTTGACTTTACTTGACAAGAAATGGCGGTTTTTAGATTTCTGTTCTACCATTTACACTACATAAGTTTACACATTTGCAAAGTAATGATTATGTTTTCTTTTCTTTTCATCATCTCCATCGATATGCCCTTGTAATAATTGTTAAGCTTATATATCAATCGAAAATTTGATTTACATGAGCAGTGAAGATAGAAAAACCATAGAGTAGGTGATGCAACAAATGATAAACAGGTCACATCGATTTTCTTTCAGCCCATTTCGTTGCCCATGGCCAATCACAGGTATTCGTGTCAGTGTAAATCTGTTTCTAACTTTGTTGTATTATCTAACCTTATGAAGAACCATAAAACCGTACTGTTCTTCATTATATAACATGCATAAAAATATAAAAGAAAAAAACGCGAGCAAAATATTTTGGGATCACAAGGACAAAACGGAAGTTACTGACATAACTTAAAAATGTTGGTGATAATATATAATAATATAATATATTGTCCCTTTTCATGTAGCGTATCCCGTAGATTTATCATGAACAATTCTACCATTGATAGTACAAACTTTTAAGGTTTATTACCAATGTTATTTCAACTGATCGGGCGGAGCTTACGTTTTAATTTGCATAAGGACAGTCTATTTGAAGATGTGTGTGATAAGGATGGTTGCCGTTATGATTATTACTGATTTCTAATCACCTATCAGTGTCATCAAAGGAATTTACTAAAGAATTACTGGACACTTCATTGATGAGTTTATCCTAAAACACCTATCTATAGATGGACTGGTTTATTATGATCGAACCGGTTAAACTCCGCCCAGTCAAGTGAAATAAATCGAGTAATACACATAGTGAAAATACCCCTTTACCAAACTTGTCTAACTTTTTTTTTTTTTTGTTTGCTTTATTAAATTTGTAATCGTACTAAAACTATTTCTTGTAGTCTTTTCCAAATGAAAATAATTACATATATGATCATCCATACCATGCAAATATGATACACCATTCGTGTGTTCATCAAAACTCCCTTTAATGACAATAGGAATCAACATGATCACAAATCTTTTTCTTTAACACAACCAGATTTTACTTGATCTTCATTCTGTTAAAAGGAACCAAAGCTGTAAAATTTTTAAAATTTATGATATGCTGAGCCTGACTCAGCTAGTATAATTATGTGATTGTATCGTAATCTCGGCAAATTATAAAAAATAAAAACTTGTGTGTGAAGATTGTAGATTATAATTTCACCAGATGGGATATTGGAGTTTTTACAAAGTCTGTAATGTTTGGTAAACTGAAAGAAATAAAAATACAATATTTTACAATATGCACGAAAGATCTATATGAACGTTCAATGCAATATTAATATCAAGTCAAAAACGAAAGTAGAATTCTCATATCAATTCAAAGAAATAAACAATTAAAGTTCATATTTGTTGAATAAACGTGTTTGTTAAGTTAACGGAATTAACGGAAAATATATTTAACAGTTTATAATCGATTTGAAACATACTTGACGGTGATTTGTCACAATATCCACAGGAGCAGTTTTGTCGTGTCCATTTGTAATAGACAGGCGAGGAAGAGAAAGTAAACGATAGTGAAATACGGATAAGTCCAGACTATTTCCTGAAAATATGAATGTCTAAAAAAGAATGACCAAACAGGAACTACAATTAATTTCTGAGATCACAGAAGATTAACCATGCATTACAAAAAGCATGACAAAAGTATGTGTTGTAGTAACAAAATATAATCTATGCATAATTATCTTTCATTTCTCAACACATTCAATTAAAGGAAATCGTTCTTTGGTATAATTTGACAGGAAAATGTCAAAAATATGTCTTCCCAATTATAAATTTTATTTTCTTGTAAGTGTTAATAGCAATGTATGTTTTTATCTAATTCTTTGATTGGACGCTAGTTGTTTCAGGATTTACAGAAACACATATCGTGTGTAAAGCTTTTCACAATAGGAACATGAACATATTTGTTGTTAAGTTACAATAGACAATTTACAGCTTATTTGTCTCTAAAAACAAATATTTACAAAGTTTGCCAATAGGTGGATTTTACGTTGTTTTCTACGACATAAATTCTTTAACCAATTCTTAAAGAGTGTCTACTTCAGTCTATTCTCGTTTTTCCCGTTATTTCAGAGTTATTTTTCAATGTGATGCTTTGTGATTTTACCAAATTTGAATCGTTTAATCATGTTTTAACATAATGTTAAAAAAAAAACAGAACAAGAAATTCAATAATGAATAGAGTTTTAAAAAATAAATATTTAAATGTGTTTTTACTGTATACAAGTTTTTCAGAGTATGTCAGAATTACAGATAGAACTGTTGAACCGAGTTTGTTTATTGAAGTCGGAATTTTTAACAGATGTTATATTCAACATACAAGGACTGGAAGGTACTTTTAAATATACATCTTTAAAATCTGATATTTCAATTACAATCAACTCCAGATCTGGTAATAAGTGGTTGTGTTATTACCAATGAGCAGTTGGTGTTTACTGGTTATTTCAGCGAAAGATTACATATCTACAATATGTATGGAAGTTAAACATCATCTTTCTGCAACCAACTTTTAATCTGCTCATTGTCTGAGGCAAATATATGCTTTAGTATATTGGCGTCATTATTTTTACTATCTGCCAGGTATGGACCCATAACGCTGACAAAATAACCTGTAGTGGTTACGAAAACCATGGTTTTGACAAGAGGCCGATGCTTATGCATGCTGAATGTACGGCGTTGAAACTGAAATTGACCGCTTTTCTGGATATATATGTATGTTCCGTCAATTACAAGAATTGCAGGATTGAATTCATTGCCAAATAATGTCTGGGCAAGAGTTCTAGTATGGTTTTCAATTAAGTTCTCTCTAGAAATATGGTTGAATCCTATGTGCTTTGGTACGAATGTCTGCATAAGATTTTTTCTGACTGTTGTAACTGCTCGGCGGATCGAATCTTTTCCTACATTAACAAATAGTTGCCATGAGTTTGTTGGACATACCTGACCGCATTTTTGTCAAAAAAATGCCTAAGCATGTCCTTGAACTACGCACCTTCGTATCTCTAATTGAAACGAGATGTGATGCTAAATCACTGAATGATGTTTTATCAATGCCTGTTAAACTAATGTACTCTGCATCACTTAATGTGGAGTCTTTATCAAAATTCAATCTTTTGTCTTCATTTTTTAGGAGTAGCATTCTTATTTTTTGAAGAAGGTCCAAAATATCACTTCGGTTAAAATCTGTTGTTTTTCTTAAGTCAGATAAACATTCAATGGCTTGTTCACTGAAATTCTCATCAGAAATATGACCAGGACAACATCTCGCTCCTGCAGGTATTATAATATTATTTTGTACAAATGTAGTTAGCCTTATTGAGGAAGAAACAACAATTAGTTTAAGACCTCTTTTCCTGCAAACGAAGCAGGTTGAGTGGCTTCCACCTATTGAAGACAGCGACAATGTAATAGTTTTAGGCGAAACAAGTGTCTGTTGTGATGTGATTGCTGCTGGTAGTACCTGTTTGTCTGGTTTAGCATTGGTACTAGACTTGTCATCATATTGTCTGTAATATTTACGTCTACATGCTCCACATATAACATCACAACTATCAACATTAAGGAAAAAATATTTGTACAAGTATTTGCGTAGTTCTTTATTACTTTATCCACCAAGAAACCGTCTATCATGATTTTTTGTCCTCTTAGTACAGAGAACACACGTCAATCGTGCTACTTTAGACATATTCTGAAAGATGAAATAGAATATTATTGAAATTAACAAAGAAATTCAATTTCAATTACAAGTGAATCATTAATATTTTTTTTCTATTTTGAAACTGTGCGTGTTCTGTTTTAAATTCAGCTTAAAAGTAAACCCGTTCAAATATGAAGAAATCATGGAGTAGAAGGCAAACTAACAACACACTACAACTAAACGAGACAATGAATTACGAATTGTTACATTTAAATAATAAAAGAAAACGTGAATGTTAGTATTCGTATAAATGTGATCTATCTGCTTCAAATATAGACATGAAATATGAAGAAAAACGAGTGCATTCAGAAAATAAAAATTGGGTCAAGAGCTATGTATGTATATCTGTTACACAGTATTTGACCTGGTCTTTTAAGGTTTTATCGTCTATAAGATTAGACGAGAAAATACATGTACATGTATATATTTTAACCGGAGAACATCTTACATCAGTTGGTCATAGATCACCCTGTGTTTCTACTTCATGTTGTATTGCCTTTTCTGTAATTTTAACAAATCAACCCTTCGTTGTGATACAGATGCAACAGCTTCTTGATGTTTTACCTACAATCACAATTTGTAGTGTAATTGATTTGTTCTGTTATGTTGTTTTATTTTTCTGATGAGTTATGTACCCGTGTATAGACGGTGGTAAAAATTTCAGTACTAGTATCTTTACAGTTTGTGATTTGGCGACAAAATTGTTGTTGACTGCATTTGTTACATATAATACCATGTTCAAAAAAGGTTTCGACGAAATGTGTTTTGTTGTTATGAAAATTGTATACAATGGCCTTATTTTAAGTTATGTGTATATTACACCCGCAACATGTAGGCTTAATTTCTATAGAATTAATTCTCGTGTTATTGGTTATGTACAGGCACCTTCATCAGTTTGACGGCAGTTGTCCCTTGGATATATGTAATAACGTAAACACATGAATAGAAAGTAATTCAAGAGTATGGACAGTCATAGGATTGCACACAATAAGCGATACATTGTTTTTTCTTTGATACACGTAAAATTATTTACTAGTACACTAACTGAATAGTCAAAATGAACCAAAATGACTCTATGAATCAAGCAAACAACACAAAAAAATATGATAGAAACTTTAAAATTTAATAAAACAACACAAAAAAATGCAAAAGTTCTGAGCGAGGTTCGAACCCTTTTTTCAAAACCGTCATTTAGTAGTAGTTCTGTGCTCTACTGGTGGAGCTACGGCGATTCTTATCATTATATATCTTATTTAGAAGCTATATTGGTACAATTTATCGATGTTACAATTTTTTCTTTAAAAAGTTGTTTTTTATGTAATAAGGACACACTAAACCAATTTCATTTTTGAAGTAAAAAGTAGTATGAATAACAACAGTCATAAAAAGCATAACTTTTCTTTGGTTTGAAATGTCCTTCTTGGGGGATTCCCTGTTTTTCTCTCATAAAAACACCCGAAAATCCGGATATTGGACTTTCATCCTTTTTTAGGGTTTAATTAACTATTGATCACACATATCATACTATATGTAAAACGAGATATTGATCAAAAAGCATTTTTATTTTTGGTTTTTATAGGAAATTTTACTCTGTTGGCACTTTTTGAAATTGGCCCTTCTGTGAAAAAAATCCTCGGCATATTGGCCATACCTCTTTTTGTTCGCATTAATTTTGGATGCCAGCATGTCCTCCTTTTATTCAAAATATTGATACGTAACAAAATTTCAGTAGTTTTGATACCTCATCATGCTCATGCTGACTTATACAACAAAATTATTTAAGCGCATCGACCCAAAACTGACCTGCATATGTGCACTTTAATTTAAAAATCTATATATATCCGCAAAGTAAATCAGCCATATTTTTTATGTCTGGATTCAATGTATAAAATAAATGACCGCTGTTGGAATGGCCCTTTATGTCTTCTCCTGGCACTCCTGTGAACATGTTAGTAGGATGGCAAATGTAAGCAATAAGGAAACCAATCAATGCAAATTATTTGTCCGCATAAATTTAGAATGACAGCCTTTCATCTCTGTATTCATAATATTGAACAGTCACTAGAATGTGTAAAACAAAACTATTAGGCGCCGCATCATCCAAGTACATGTACCAACACTGATATGTCTGAATTCATTTGTGCTTTTTAATAAAAAAAAATGTATATGAGGTTCTCTTCTGGGAATAGTATACTGTTAATCTATTATGTCGGTTGATTGATTTTGTTTGTAGTTAAACGTCAAGTGACAACTATTTCATTCATGTGCACACATCTCTCGACAAATCTGACGAATTTGACGAGATTGTTGGTAGTTTTACCACATCGTTCATATCCGGAAACTGTACAGCTGTAAAATTCTCGTTAGAATATTCTGCGGAAAAAGAATAGTAAATCCAATCCAAATAAGTAGAATAACAATGAAATATCCATGCATGTATAAATGCATAAAGTAAAAATTAGGAAGAGACAGGTAAAAAACGGAGAACGAAGTAACGTCGACAAAGATGGTGATATCCCATTATATAGGAATGTTGTTCCGATGCGTTGGATAACCTTTCTATCCGCCTTCTAATTAAAAAAATATGATAGCTCTATGTAATTGACTATTGTATATAAGAATATATAAAATAAAAAAAAGAAAGAATTGATTGTGTTGTTATGAATAATGTCTAGTAGAGTATAGCGAGTAAAGAAATTTGCTTATCAGAGGCCTTCTGGGGAAGAACAATGCGATTGTTGTTTTTACATATTTTAATAAAGCTCAAGTCTGATATGAAAAGTCGCAAAAACGATAACATTTCATAAGCAGACATGTCCCCAGGTCTGGTTAATAGCAGACTTGTCCACAGGTCTGGTCCGGGGTAGACCTGTCCTCAGAACTGGTCAAGAGCAGACTTGTCCACAGGTATGGTCTGGAGCAGACCCGGCGATAGGTCTGCAGCAGTCATAAAAAAGCTGACCATAGGTCTGGTCCACCGGAAACGAAGTTAACTTGCTGGTCTGCTTAAAAATTCTAAAATTAACTTAAAACGCAGTCAACAAATTAACTCTAAGTTAACTTTAAAAAAATTGTCAATGTTAGGACCGCACCCATCTGTATATATTTTGAATTTATACTATTTTTTTTGGTTTTGCACTTCGCTGTTGCTAATTGCCTCACCCCCTAAAAAAATATCCCCGTTTTTGTTGATTTTGTGCAATACACTATGCTGTTGCATATTGACCCCAACCCGAAAAGAAAAGAAAAATGTATCCCCCACTTTTTTTGCCTAAAAAAATATATGAAGAAATTTTCTTTTTAATTTCTGAAATCTGATATGAGAAAAAAATGTCTTTACACATAATTTAAAAGCAGTGTAAGAGAGGTAATTAAACATGTTTGGATTATCTCAATATATTTGGATTACCTTCCTTACACTAGTTTCAAATTGTCTTAAATGGCCATCAACCAAGAAACCCTTGTTTCCCCCTCTTTTTTTGCCTCTAATTCCTAAACGTTTTGAGCCATAACACCTCCCTTCCCCCCACCTTTCCAAACAAATCATAACCATCCCTTTGTGGTATGGAAACTTGTGGTATAATTTCAGAGAGATTTTTACACTTAAGGACTGGAAACTACAAAAATGGTTATCTGGACCCAATTGTTGGTCCCTAATTCCTAAACAGTTGACAACATAACCCACAAATCGATCCCAAACTTTCTTTAGTGGTTATAAACCTTGTGTTAACGTTTAATTGGTTTCCATTCACTTATACAAAAGTTATTATCCGGAAACCGTCTGTCTTTGGCGACGCCGACGACGACGTGATAGCAATATACAACAATTATTATTTTTTTTTTGCAGTCGTATTAAATCATATAGATTTATACACATATATAATTGTGCATTTCTGATCATTTAACTGTAAATAAAATATCTTCAGAATACTCTGGGCTGCAATTAAGATATGTTATGACCCAGTTTTTTTTCAAGGAGAACCAAATATCTGTCAGAAGTATACTGTTCATTGCATTTTTTTTTTTTATTAATGTTGGTCAGCGATGTTATTCGAAATAGAATTTTACTTAAACATTTACGATTTTCAATCTTATTTTAAAAAAAGCATGGCACACCATAGTTTAGTGCAAAATAACTAGTTTGTAAATTTAAATCCATAAATAATTAAGTATATAATTCGGACTATGCTATACATAAAACTCAAATTAGTTCCAACAATTTTCCAATTTTTACCCCGTGAGGGATCCATATAAAGGAGAAAGAATCCCCACAGAAACAAACAAGATCCATCGTCAAAAGTAACTTTCCAGATAACGAAAAATATTCAGATATGTAATTTTCAACCTCTTACATTGATCCTAACATGGGATATGAAAATAAAATTGTTAGCAAAAATAACAGAAATCCCCAGACTATAGACAAGCTTGTTTGGGAGAAGAATTAGAACGCCAATAACAACAACGAGAACAATTCACAGTAAAACAATACTAGTAGTTCTCCATTAATATAATTATATTACAATTATATATTGACATAATAAAAGGTATCGTTTTTTTGTGCTTCTGTAACAAAAATGTTGTGTGGACCTTCAATAAAATCAAAGAAGTGCTCAATAACAAATAGCATTCCTCTTGTATGTGTTGTTGCTATCATCTGGACCTTAACACAAATGTGAATCTTTTTTCAAGGTCCATTGTTATCAAAGAAGTGCGATCTAAAAGATATCATTCTTCTATGACTTGTAGTTGATTAGATATATATAGGAAGATGTGAGAGCCCATGAGACAACTCTCCATCCAAATAACAATTTGAAAAAAAGGTAAACCATTATAGGTCAATGTACGGTTTGTATCTTAATGTATCTTAACCAGAATTAATTTAGGTTAAGATGACTCATTTTTCATGGACAATCGTTACTATCCAACAATAGACCTTTTCAACAACTCTCGACAACGACTAATGAAACCTACAGTTTACAGGTAAAATGGAGGGGTGGTCTCAAAGACAAAAACGTCTGATTATCATCACGATATATAAATTCGGTTTAGCGGTTATATATAGCTACAGAAGATATAAAAAATATAAAAAGTAAATACAAATTTTCTCTATCATACAATATTCTTATCACATGTATTTACACGACATTTCACGTTGAAATGATTAAAAAAATATTGCAATCATTCCGAATCCTGATCAGCTTTCTCTTCAACTTATGATTATGCTGCATGCCAATAAGAATAAATGTGTATCTGTAAAAGTATTTATGAAAATTTCTGAGAATTTCTGAAACATTATTACTGGACTGTCTGTCCGTCTGTTATCACACTTGTAAACACGGTCGATACTTTTTAAAACGATCTAAACCTTACCCGATATACATATTCAATTTTGGGAGGGGTAAAAACATATTGATTTCAAAGGTCGAAGGAAAAGATCAAGATACCTTGTTAAAGTTGGTGTATGTTTTTCTTGAATAAGTGGAGATGTACTATCAACATTTAAGCAGTACATACCTGCGTATGGAATTTAGAACTCAACATATTAGTTAGTATAGAGCTTTTTCATTGTAAATTCTTTTTGGATAGTGCTAAGAAGGGGTTGGGAATCTCTTAGTGATGTTTTTACTTTTGAGACGACCCCTCACATCTTACACTGTCATTGCTATATTTTATTTTGTTGTCAACGGGTCAGAAACTGTTTCGCTGTTTCTTTTTTTCTTTACAAACCTTCGCCGGTTTTATCTTTTCATATTTTTTCTCGTACTAATGATTCTTTTTTAATTTCGTCTATGACCGTGCATAAGAAGGCAGTTTTTTTTTTTTTTTTTTTTTTTATCTAATTAGATTAGTAAAACCCCGTCGCATGTTTTGTGCGCCTGAACCAAGTCCTTAAATTTTGATACTGTGTATGGCCTTCATACGGTGGAAATTATGCTTCGCCTTCATATTTGATTCCTTTTTAGTCGATCAGAGATCGCTGTTTTTTTTGTTTTTTTTTATCTTTTTTTTTTTCTTCTGTTTTTTTTCCACCGTCCAGTAATGAGTTGATCTTTGTGTTTTCCTTCTAAATTTAAAAATCCATCCCATTTTACTCTGTTGGAAAGTTATATCATTGTCAATCAACTAGATTTAAAAAAAAAATCACTTAGTGATGTATAGTATTATTTTCTATTTTTACTTTTGAGACGACCCCTCACATCTTACCTGTCGTAGTCGTGCTCAATTGTAGGTGTAGACAATTGTTAAAAAGGTCTAATAGTAAATCATTCTTTTTTACTCACAGTTTGTTTCAATCTTTACCTAAATGCAAAACTTAGATACATGATTGTTTCATTAGTTGTTAGTGGCTTTTTTGCCAGTAACTGCGAGTACTCTCAGATCAGTACTTAGTGTCTTTTTTGTTGTTGTGATATACAAGTAACCGGCCACGTCCACTATGTTTTTTGTTAGATGTATTTATATTTGTATCCAACTGATGAGTTAAGCCTTTTTCAACGGACTTTCATAGTTCGTTCTTATGTTGTTCTGTAACACCACTGTCACATGTTAGAGGGAGGGTTTGGATCCCGCTAACATGTTAAAACCCGCCACATTCTGTATATATGTGTCTGTCCCAAGTCAGGAGCCTGTATTTCAGTGGTTGTCGTTTGTTAATGTGTTACATGTTCGTTTTTCGTTCGTTTGTTTGGACATTAATTAGGCCGTTAGTTTTCTCGTTTGGAATGTTTTACGTTTATCATTTCGGGGCCTTCTATAGCATAGCGGTATGACCTTTGCTCATTCTTCAAGGCCGTACTGTGGCCTATAGTTGTTAATTTCTGTGTCATTTGGTCTCTTGTGGAAAGTTGTTTCATTGACAAGCATACCACTTTTTTTCATATATTAACCGTGCAGACTGACGAACAAACGTAGTAAACGTTTTACTCACCCCCACAAACTCAGTTTGCATAAGAGATGATAACTATTAATGAAAATATTAAACTGGGTCTTGAAAGGGTCAATTTTTCTTATGAAAGTTTATATCTCTATACAAGACTGCTGGTCATATTTAGAAGACAAACTGCTTGGCGTGCTAAAAGCTTGGAAAACAATTGGAAACATTGATGTAAAGTTATGTTAAAAACCTACAATGAAATGCTTTAAACTTCATTTTCGATATCTGTTAGATACTTATTCATGTAAAAATGTCAAATTCTGAAAATCGATGCCAATAACGACTCTATATAAGCTAGCATATTATGGCACTTAGTTGTTATAGAAAGCTGACTATTTTATTTAAAAGGTAATTAAGCTTTTTAAAACTGAGTACTGACTATAAAGTGGCACCTTGCTAAAGTTCTTCAGTAGAAAATGAACTCGAGGCATATATCATACAAATTGTCCTTGGGTTCAATATATCATGAACTAAAATTTTCATTAATTAACTTACATTATGCCATGCGTATTTCTTACGGTGAACATAACTAGTTCATTCATTCGCCTCTTAGTTTCATATTTTCCTCAGAATGAACTTCCAATAAATTAATAAAATTAAATCTGTCCAATTTCAGACAATAGCAGGCGTTATTTTTCTTCTGATATAGTTTTCAATCGAATTGCCTTGAAAACATGACTTCAACAACTGTTTCAATTTGTTTGCGGGGCACTATCAATCATGAATGTATTCGGTAATTTCCGCAAAAAAAAACCCCAGAAGTTTACCGAATCATCTCATCATACATCAATCTCATCATACATCAAACATCATCATCACCATCACCGATCATCACCTTCATCAACAAAAAACGTATAATGTTGTGAGCACTTCCTATAATGTTGTGAGCACCTAATATAATATCATGGGCACTTCATATAATGTTATGATCACTGCATATAATGTTTGGATCACGGCGTATAATGTTGTGAGCACTTCATATAATGTTGTGAGCACTTCGTATAATGCTGTGAGCACTGCATATAATGTTGTGAGCACTGCATATAATGTTGTGAGCGCTGCATATAATGCTGATCATTAACATAAGGCAGCCATGATATTGATACGTGTAGTATTCGAACTGTAATATGTATTTAGAAATGAAATAAAACACTTTTGTATTTACATTAGTTTGACTTTTTTATTTAAAATAGTAACACATCTTGTAAGCCTTCTGTTAAAACTGCAGTAGATAAATAGACCCCTTTTAAGAAGATAATTGTATTACTGAAGGCAAAACTGGACTTTCTTATTGCTCTACCATTTAATAGAATGATCCTCAATGCTCTTCAACTTTGTACTTGTTTGGCTTTATAAATATGTTGCTATGAGCGTCACTGACGAGTCTTATGTAGACGAAATGTGCGTCTGTCGTACTAAATTATAGTCCTGGTACCTTTGATAACTAAAGGCCACATATTATATTCCGTTAATGTTTTTTTTTTATTTCTGATTGCATAATTAAACTTTTATTTGTAAGGAAATAAGTTATAGTATAAATATTCGAATCTGTCCAAAACCATTTAATTGATATTTTAGTCTCAAAAGTCATTACTGTTATTTTGAAAAGCAATAGTTTAACAGTGCATACCAATGATACTTTATTAAAAAAAGAAATACATCTTAAAGGAAGCATACACATAATAAAAATAATTTTGTACGCACCCATAATACGAAGTTTTACAAAATATTTTTGAGTATTACAATATATAAACATAAAGGTGACATGAAATAAATAATGCATAATACATTATACAAAATACGAACGGAGAAAGATATAATATGTTATTCAGGTCTCAGACATTTCTGGCTTAGGGCTTATATCGCCTTCGCCTTCGTCTCAGGGGATATAAACTCTAAGCCGGGAATGTCACAGTATATTCCCTGAACATTCACAATGCAACATGTACATGCATTACCTGTTTATTGTTTCTTTAATATTTTGAGTAATCCATTTAAATGCACCTTTTATATCTTGATAAATTTTTTTCCCGTTAAAAAATACTTTCAATAAAGTTTTTAGATATCATATTTTGTGTTTGTATGTGTGTGTGGCTTTGTTTTTTTACAACACATATATTGAAAAACCCAACCTTATATGTTTGGCATACGTGAAGGATTTTCAAATCTGCTGTGAATTTTTTTTTATCGAGTATGTTATCATTTATAATAACACTTTTAACATTAAATTTAAGTATTAAAGGTGTAAATTAAGTGATTTTGTATTTAAAATGTACTATTGACTGAAGCAAGTCATTAGTTTGCCTCTGTGAGGCTCTGACATTCCTTAGCGTTCCGTACAGCTTTTGACTACGTTAACCGTTGTTATGATAACGTTTTTTGAGGTTCCAATTAGGGATACAAATGTCGTATATACCCCAGTAGTTTTCGAATAAGAAACACCAGAAACAACATTAAGAGCCGTAGCCAGCATTATAAGATCTGTCGTTGCCTTCGATTCTATTATATATTATATTTATTAAAATATATGAACGTTCTGCATAATTTATCTGAGCCTTATTCCACCTGGTCACATAAATATATAATGACAATTCTGTGTTGTTATACAAATAACATTTACTTTATTTTCTAATGACTGGCTATACATTGGGCTTTGTTATTTTTATTGAAACTTTTTTACTCTTATTTTCTTATTCATCTGTAAAAGTGTAGGAAATCAAATTTGTTATCAATACACTCAAGTGAACATGGTGTATTTATTGAATTTTGAGAAACTGTTTTACTTAACATTAAACATTTAATTCAATAACGGTCAAACTAAACGAGAAAAAATGTTATCTGATGATACAATTGATGTTTGATACTATCTGCACTACAGTTGTAACATAATTGATGTGGTATACTCATATCAATAATACTAATGATGAAACAATTACAAAACAGAACCAGATGCTCCACAGGGCGTAGCTTTATACGACCGCAGAGGTTGAACCCTGAACGGTTGGGGCAAGTATGGACACCACATTCAAGCTGGATTCAGCTCTAAATTTGGATTGTGATTAAATAGTTGACACAGCATAGGTTTCTGACACAGAATGAATGTGTTCTAATGAACTTAAAAATTTTGTTTGCTCTTAGAGCAATTCACTATGCTGTTGAATATTAATCCTCTCAAAAAAATGTTTGAAGAAATTTTCTTTTTATTTATGAAATTTCAAATGAGAAAAATTGAACCCAATTTTTTTAATCACATCCCCCTTTCCCTAATTCCAAAACTAATCTCAATTAAAATTTCTAATCAAGTTTGCAACAATAACTACTCATTTGAATACATCATAAAATATTAAGATGTAAAAAAACTGCTTGTTATCACTGAATGGTAAAGATTATTTTAATTTTTCAGTTGGTAGTAAAAAGTGAACATACATTGTATATTGTATATAACAAAGATTTAAGTTAATTCTGGACAAAGAAAAATAACTCCAATTAAAAAAAAATCTTGCTATTGCACAATAGTTTGCAATTAGATATTTCTGGCTTACTATTCTGGACAAAGAAAGATAACTCTTATTAAAAAAAAAAATTGCTATTTTACAATATTGTGCAATTAGATATTTCTTGCCATTGTAAAATACTTTGCAATTGAAAAGACTTGCTATTGCACGATACTTAATATAATAATTTTAGATCCTGATTTGGACCAACTTGAAAACTGGGCCCATAATCAAAAATCTAAGTTCATGTTTGGATTCAGCATATCAAAGAACCCAAAGATTTCAATTTTTGTTAAAATCAAACTAAGTTTAATTTTGGACCCTTTGGACTTTAATGTAGACCAATTTGAAAACAGGACCAAAAATGAAGAATCTACATACACAGTTAGATTTGGCATATCAAAGAACCCCATTTATTAAATTTTTGATGAAATCATGCAAAGTTTAATTTTGGATCCCGATTTGGACCAACTTGAAAACTGGGCCAATAATCAAGAATCTAAGTACATTTTTAGATTCAGCATATCAAAGAACCCAACCAATTCATTTTTTGTCAAAATCAAACTAAGTTTAATTTTGGACCCTTTGGACCTTAATGTAGACCAATAGGAAAACGAGACCAAAAGTTAAGAATCTACATACACAGTTAGAATCGGCATATCAAAGAACCCCGATTATTATTTTTTTGTTAAAATCAAACTAAGTTTAATTTTGGACCCTTTGGACTTTAATGTAGACCAATTTGAAAACAGGACCAACAATGAAGAATCTACATACAAAGTTAGGTTTGGCATATCAAAGAACCCCATTTATTCAATTTTTGACGAAATCATACAAAGTTTAATTTTGGACCCCAATTTGGACCAACTTGAAAACTGGGCCAATAATCAAGAATCTAAGTACATTTTTAGATTCAGCATATCAAAGAACCCAACCAATTAATTTTTTGTCAAAATCAAACTAAGTTTAATTTTGGACCCTTTGGACCTTAATGTAGACCAATAAGAAAACGGGACCAAAAGTTAAGAATCTACAAACACAGTTAGAATCGGCATATCAAAGAACCCCGATTATTCAATTTTGATGATATCAAACAAAGTTTAATTTTGGACCCTTTGGGCCCCTTATTCCTAAACTGTTGGGACCAAAACTCCCAAAATCAATACCAACCTTCCTTTTATGGTCATAACCCTTGTGTTTAAATTTCATAGATTTCTATTTACTTATACTAACGTTATGGTGCGAAAACCAAGAAAAATGCTTATTTGGGTCCCTTTTTGGCCCCTAATTCCTAAACTGTTGGGACCTAAACTCCCAAAATCAATACCAACCTTCCTTTTGTGGTCATAAACATTGTGTTTAAATTTCATTGATTTATATTCCCTAAAACTAAAGAAATTGTGCGAAAACCAAGAATAATGCTTATTTGGGCCCTTTTTTGGCCCCTAACTCCTAAACTTTTGAAACCAAAACTCCCAAAATCAATCCCAACCTTTCTTTTGTGGTCATAAACCTTGTGTCAAAATTTCATAGATTTCTATTAACATTAACTAAAGTTATAGGTCGAAAAACAAGAAAATGCTTATTTGGGCCCCTTTTGGCCCCTAATTCCTAAAATGTTGGGGTTAGAGTGCGAAAACTAAAAGTATTCGGACGACGACGACGACGACGACGCCAACGTGATAGCAATATACGACGAATTTTTTTTCAAATTTTGCGGTAGTATAAAAAGTTAAACAGTTAAAAGTACAAGTAATGATAATAGGTATATACAGAATCAATAATAATAGGTATATACAGAATCAATAATAATAGGTATACAGAATCAATAATAATAGGTACCGGTATACAGAATCAATAATAATAGGTATACAGAATCAATAATAATAGGTATACAGAATCTATAATAATAGGTAACGGTATACAGAATCTATAATAATAGGTAACGGTATAAAGAATCAATAATAATTGGTATACAGAATTTCTAATAATAGGTATACAGAATTTATAATAATAGGTACTGGTACACAGAATCAATAATAATAGGTAGACAGAATCTATAATAATAAGTAGACAGACACAGTAATAATAGGTATACAGAATCTATAATAATAGGTATACAGAATCTATAATAATAGGTATAAAAAATCAATAATAATAGGTATACAGAATCAATACACAAATTGCATTAACTGAGAATTTAATAAGATACAGTGTGTTTGTGACCTTAAGCGATAAAATCAGAATCGGTTAATGCCATAAACGACTCTGTTTATATAGTGTCTGGTCAATAACACATTGTGTAACGTATTTATCTTCGACTATCTTCAAATAGTTGAATTTAGACGTTGTTATAATGATCTAAATGAAGCATTGACGTAATCCTTGGTTTCCGATGGACATCTCTAGCTTAAAATTAAGAATCTAATTATACAAAACAATCAAAATGCCTCCTATAGCAATTTTATGTCAAAGATCCTTGATTTCACAACTTTTGACACGAAGCTTTCTTTTCATGATAAAACATATTGATGATTTAACTTTTTGATTAACAACTATTTTTTAACTTATCTTGAAATACTAGTTAATATATCAAACACATTCTGCAGTTATATGCGCTTGTCCTAAGTCAGTAACATATTGTTCGATGGATGTGGTTTGTTGGTTTGGTTCATATGTGTTTCTCTGTTATAAGACCTCGGTCGTCCTGTATGAATGGTTTTACACTATAATTTATAGTTTGCTGATTGGTGTGGGCCGCGGCTTCGTACTTTGACCTATTGTTAACTTTTTGTACATTTGGAGTCAAATGGAGAGTTTTAAACCGCATCTTCTTGTTTATATTTATTGTTTACCATTGACTTTTCTGTCAATTTAATTAGTAAATTATAGTTTGAGTAGTTCATTACATTTTTCCATTATGCCAATTTTTCACATATTCAATATTCAATATCCCATTGACCGCAAATGGTGAATTCAAAAATGAGTTAACAAATATCGTTCAAGTCATCAGATACCACACTATCGGAAAACTGCATGAATCTTTTCCATCAATTCTGAAAAATTCAAAATAAATTCTATCAAAAAATCATTTGTAAAATGTGTTTGCATCCGATACTGAGATAATATAATGTACCTAATTAGAGCAACATTCGTTTACCTTAACATGACGAATAACTTAATTGTGTTCGCTTTATCCAGATGATTTGTTGTATGTATTATTATTCATTTTAATTTTGAATTGATGATGCAGACTTGGTTTAAGTATTTGTTTGATTTTTCCGGATGTTGTCATATTTTGTATGCATCTAAATGATGGTGAACTACAGTTAAATCGTATACATAATATACATGTCTGAAGCATATTTATGTTGAAAGATACAATACAATAATTCAAAATATGTGAAATAGATCAACAAGGTATAACACACAAGTCGTAAATATCGATTTGTTTTCACTTTGACATTTTAATGTAATGGACACTATCTACACATATTATACAAAACGTCACACAAATGACAAGCACATCATGCATACAAATGGTTAGGTGTTTTAAATTCGGGGTTGATATATTTGGTTTTGTATACTTGCATTCCTATTTTTCTTTTCTGTATAAAAGCAAGCATTTTTCTAATAGTTTTGGAAAAGTATTATATCATCTGACGAGACTTGTTAATTAAAAGTTGTAGTTTATCTACCTTTATTAACAAGAAATGTAAACAGGATAAACTTTTGTATTCACGTTTTCCGATCGTAATCGTCAATAGCCGAAAACAAAGGGGAACGTTTTTTTTATGGCTTCAAAGCATTGGTTTTAGTGTTTCGTGTAGTAATATTTTACTGTTGTACTCTATTCCATCCATTTCTATTTGAGCGTGGTGCTATCTGTCTTTCAAGATTTAGGATTTGTTCCTGTAGTTCAAACATGAACCAGATGCTCCGCAGGGCGTAGCTTTATACGACCGCAGAGGTTGAACCCTGAACGGTTGGGGCAAGTATGGACACAACATTCAAGCTGGATTCAGCTCTAAATTTGGATTGTGATTAAATAGTTGACACAGCATAGGTTTCTGACACAGAATGAATGTGTTCTAATGAACTTAAAATTTTTGTTTTCTCTTAGAGCAATTCACTATGCTGTTGAATATTAATCCTCTCAAAAAAATGTTTGAAGAAATTTTCTTTTTATTTATGAAATTTCAAATGAGAAAAATTTAACCCAATTTTTTAATCACATCCCCCTTTCCCTTATTCCAAAACTAATCTCAATTAAAATATTCTAATGGAGTTTGCAACAATAACTACTCATTTAAATACATCATAAAATATTAAGATGTAAAAAAAATGCTTGTTATCACTGAATGGTAAAGATCATTTAAATTTATCAGTTGGTAGTAAAAAGTGAATATACATTGTATATTGTATATAACAAAGATTTAAGTTGATTCTGGACAAAGAAAGAAAACTCCAATTAAAAAAAATTATTGCAATAAGATATTTCTTGCTTACTATTCTGGACAAAGAAAGATAACTCTAATTAAAAAAAATTTGCTATTTCACAATATTGTGAAATTAGATATTTCTTTCCTTTGCACAATACTGTGCAATTGAAAAGACTTGCTATTGCACAATTCTTAATATAATAATTTTAGATCCTGATTTGGACCAACTTGAAAACTGGGCCCATAATCAAAAATCTAAGTACATGTTTAGATTCAGCATATCAAAGAGGCCCAAGAATTTATTTTTTGTTAAAATCAAACTTAGTTTAATTATGGACCCTTTGGACCTTAATGTAGGCCAATTTGAAAACGGGACCAAAAATGAAGAATCTACATACACAGTTAGATTTGGCATATCAATGAACCCCATTTATTCAATTTTTGATGAAATCAGATAAAGTTTAATTTTGGACCCAGATTTGGACCAACTTGAAAACTGGGCCAATAATCAAGAATCTAAGTACATTTTTAGATTCAACATATCAAAGAACCCAACCAATTCATTTTTTGTCAAAATCAAACTAAGTTTAATTTTGGACCCTTTGGACCTTAATGTAGACCAATTTGAAAACATGACTAAAAGTTAAGAATCTACATACACAGTTAGATTCGGCATATCAAAGAACCCCAATTATTCAATTTTGATGAAATCAAACAAAGTTTAATTTTGGACCCTTTGGGCCCCTTACTCCTAAACTGTTGGGACCAAAACTCCCAAAATCTATACCAACCTTCCTTTTATGGTCATTAACCTTGTGTTTAAATTTCATAGATTTCTATTTACTTATACTAACGTTATGGTGCGAAAACCAAGAAAAATGCTTATTTGGGTCCCTTTTTGGCCCCTAATTCCTAAACTGTTGGGACCTAAACTCCCAAAAATCGATACCAACCTTCCTTTTGTGGTCATAAACATTGTGTTTAAATTTCATTGATTTCTATTTATTTAAACCAAAGTTATTGTGCGAAAACCAAGAATAATGCTTATTTGGGCCCTTTTTTGGCCCCTAATTCCTAAACTGTTGAAACCAAAACTCCCAAAATCAATTCCAACCTTTCTTTTGTGGTCATAAACCTTGTGTCAAAATTTCATAGATTTCTATTAACTTAAACTAAAGTTATAGTGCGAAAACCAAGAAAATGCTTATTTGGGCCCTTTTTGGCCCCTAATTCCTAAAATGTTGGGACCAAAACTCCCAAAATCAATACCAACCTTCCTTTTATGGTCATATACCTTGTGTTAAAATTTCATGGATTTCCATTCACTTTTACTTAAGTTAGAGTGCGAAAACTAAAAGTATTCGGACGCCGCCGCTGCCGACGACGACGCCAACGTGATTGCAATATACGACGAAAATTTTTTCAAAATTTGCGGTCGTATAAAAAGATATCACTGAAGTTACCTGCTTTCATTCGTTCTTTTATCTCTTCAAAACTCCTTGTCTCTAATTCCATTTTCCTGATTTCGTCTAATCGTTTTACGTAGGATTCACCTGCTGGATTGTTACGCTGATCAAATCTAGTTAGCATATCATGAACTATAGTCATTAGTGTTTGGTATCGTGTGTCATCTAATGCAAAGACAGAAGAATGCTGCATTTCATTTCTGATCACACGTATCCGTTGAATGTCGTCACCAATAGTAGTTTCATTGGTAGAAATCTCGTCAACCTCTTCTATTTTCCTAAAGCCTTGACTTGGAAAGTTTATTTTTAAAGCACAATATTTCTTACACATTTCTGTTATGTCCAACTTTTTACGATCAAGTATTTCTCCAGTCTTTGTATCTAAGAATAAGCGATCGTATAAAACGCCTGATAATACCTCTAGAACTATCTTTGACATTCTGACGTAATTCTGTTCCTCACTACTTAATCTAACGGGAGCCTATAATATCAATGAAATATGTAATGATACAAACTTATGCTATATAATTGCCATCTATTAACAGGTAGATAGACATACAAATATGGTCAAGGCAGTAAATACACCGGGACAGTGAAAAAGGATAGAACACAGAATTAATGATAGACAGAAAATATGGTCAGGGCAGTAAATACACCGGTACAGTGAAAAAGGATAGAACCCAGAATTAATGATAGACAGACAAATATGGTCAGGGCAGTAAATACACCGGGACAGGGAAAAATGATAGAACACAGAATTAATGATAGACAGACAAATATGGTCAAGGCAGTAAATACACCGTGACAGTGAAAAAGGATAGAACACAGAATTAATGATAGACAGACAAATATGGTCAAGGCAGTAAATACACCGGGACAGTGACAAATGGTAGAACACAGAATTAATGCTAGACAGACAAATATGGTCAGGGCAGTAAATACACCGGGACAGTGAAAAAGGATAGAACACAGAATTAATGATATGGTCAAGGCAGTAAATACACCGGGACAGTGAAAAAGGATAGAACAGAATTAATGATAGACATACAAATATGGTCAAGGCAGTAAATACACCGGGACAGTGAAAAAGGATAGAACACAGAATTAATGATAGACAGACAATTCATGTTGACGTCAGAATATTCAAAATTACGTCAAATTTATTTGAATAATTAAAAAAAAAAAAAAAAAAAGATATATATAGATTCTTACATTGATACCAGTGGATTATCAGATTTATCCAATCGAGATAGTTAAATTATCAATTTTAGAGTCCAAGCCGCCTCGGCGAGGACTTTAAAATTTATAATTTAACTATCGAGATTGGATAAATCCGATAATCCACGAGTAACTATGTAAGAATCTGTTTCTCTCATGATTAAAAGACATTTTCTTTTTTTGTTAACCGAAAATCCCCTTCGAGTGCCTTTCACATTGCACGAAGTTGTCAATTTCATTAACACCTGTTATCATATCTTGATTCATTCAGTTAGCTAAAAAGGTCATGACCCTTAAAATCATTCAATGATCTTTTGAGATCACCAGCAACCACACGTTGATTAAATTTTTTTATACAATGGGTTCGGAAAGGTATATATTTCCATAGAGTTAGAGAAACATATATATATCATTGCAAGCATGCGAGATTTGTACAAAGCACAATGTTCTTAAAGATATACTAGAAGTATTTCCATTTAACAATAATTTTACAGTCGAGCATTTTTTTAAATGAGCTAGCTACGTAGTATGTTGTTCGACAAAGATAGATATTTAGGACATATGGGCTTTTCAAGGTGCTATGATATTAAACGCAACCAAGTAAACATGGCGTTCTCTTCAATTAATTGAAGATGCATTATTACATGCATTTCATTACTTCTGCCTTGAACATACATAAAACCACTCAGAATATAATAGCAACATACCGGTCAGTAACATTTCTTTATTTTTCATATAGCATAGTATGATATGATCATAAACAAGTAAAATAGGATGGATAATTTGCTTAAAAATCATATCAATATTTTCGTTGTACAGTGTTAATCCTGTTGACGATCACTTTAATATTTTCGTTATACAGTGTTAATCCTGTAGACGATCACTTTAATTTTAGGAAAGCACTTAACATGCATAAAAAGGAGGTACTTAAAAAAATTGTCAGGTGTGGGCGTGAAGCCTGTAGGATGGCTGTAAATTATCTGAAAGTTCATTTCTGATTTCACACATTTAAATAGATATAACTCAGCTGTTTTACTTTCGCTTTATAGATATCAATAGATATAACTCAGCTGTTTTACTATAGACGATCACTTTAATTTTCTGATTTCACACATTTAAATAGTTATAAATAGATATAACTCAACTATTTTACTTTCGCTTTTCGTGATATTTTCCGTGTCATGTTATTTGTTTTTCAACCCGGAACAGAAATATGAATCGATGAAGACCCTAGGGTAACCTGTATTTTTTTCGCACATTGTTCTTTGATCTATGAAAAGCTATTCATATATTTACAATACAACCTTTATTTTATATGAAGGTCCCACAAAAAATGTAAAAAAGTGTGTATGTGTTTAAGCTTCTCTCATGCGATACCTTTTTGGTCACTTTTTATGTGTTGCGTCTGAATATGAATTATAACCCTCAATAATGAATGAACAAATTGAACAAATCCTTCTGAACAAACAGAAAAAGAAACCACATAAGAACAACACACGACTTTTTAATATTCAAGTTTATTAATGAAAACTCAGGTTTTGCGTATATTTCCTGTAAAACAAAAGTTTCGTTGTTTTCCTCTTATAGTTGATGTGTTTACCTCAGTTTTAGTTTGAAACACGGATCTGTTTTCTCTCAATAGATATATGACTTTCGAACAGCGGTATACTACTGTTGCCTTTATTTGACACATTTAAAAAAAAACTAAGGATTGTCTTATCCCAGGAATAGATTACCTTAGTCATATTTGGCACAACTTTTTGGAATTTTGGATCCTTAATGCTCTTCAGCTAATTAGACAAAGTCGATCTTAAAAACTTAACGATCTTTACTGATACAAAAAAAGTAAGATACAAAATGACAAGCGTTTACTTAACAAAACAACACGTGCATTTCTGTGAAGAAAACAAAATCACGCGCGATTTTGTAAATGGAACTGATAGTAGATCATTACGTGGTACAGTCGCGCATATCAATTGGGAATGGACCAAATACTTTTTTTTTATCACAACCAGTCCACACTGATACTTACATTAGCAACAAGTACACATCAAAGGAATAAAAATAAAAATAACAATAATTGGATTTCATCGTGTCACAAATATATGCCAACTAAATGAAAATAATCTAAAGCAAATAGAAACATTACCTTTGATTTCTCACCAGACCAATAGTCTTTATATTTATGAGTTGTCGCATGTTCTTCGCAATAATATTTTTTCCCATCATGTACTTGATCAAATTCAAGGAATCCTGTGTCAAAGGAGAAACTGGTGGTCTCACACTTCCATTTTTTCTCGAAAGATACCGTTTTCAACTTGTATCGCGTGTTGATAATTCTGTTGATTTCCCTTTCGACAATTTTTAAAACAGCTTGGTTAACCTCTGTATCTACTTCATCCCATTGCCATACTTGCAGCTGAATCATATGACTACTCTTTGCTAATACAAATTTTGCACAGCCAGTTCTGTCAATATTGAATACACAACAATCCTTGAAGAGGCCTATCTCGCCCTTCACCACTGCTAGAGGATACTCTCGTAGACAAGAGACAATCAGATTGCTGATTAGATACGGCGGTAAAAAACTAAAGACAAAACACAAACATGTAGATTTGCTAGCATTTGGAACGTTAAACAATACATCAATATCCTTAATTTTAATGTTTGAAGCATGCATGGAACGTAAAAAAAACTATGCTCCCTTTGTACATTTCCACTTTCCGTCAATAGCAATGGATAGATGATAATGTCAAACTTTTCGATTACTTCCAGTATATGCTCTTTATGAATTCTCATGTCTGCTGATTGTTTCTTGAATATTTCTTCCAATAGCTTAGGATCCATCTTTCCTGTTTGTTTGAAGTTGTTCCATTGTAAGTGTGGTAATTCCAGTTGAAACTGCTGGGCTGTAACAATGCATGTAAAGGCATTTGCTAACCATTGGGGATCAAGTATGATGTATGACGGAATGTCTTCAAAAAATATCACGTTACCAATTTCATGTTGATACCTGAGAAAGAGATGAAGCTCCTTGTCATCAGTTATCGGAAGTGGTATTTTCTCACCTAGTTCTTTTAATCTTTCAAAAGAAATTATTTGTTTTCCGATCGCAAGTTCAGAGTTGATGGCTTTTTCCATCTGAATAAATTTAACAGGGTATTCTCGATTCCAATTTGTGCTACTCTTTGCTGTGGAAAATATATCATTCCTCAATTTTCCAAAAGCATCTTCTTCATCCTCTGTGTTGGATATCAGGTGAATTGATCTCAGGTGAAGCTTGGAATCTTTAAATATTTTATCAGTGTAGGATTCGAGACGTTTTCTGCATTGTTCTTCTTCCTTTCGCAAAAACAAAAACAGTGATATTGTATTATTTCATTATCATTTAACTTAAACAGTCTTAGATACATGAATTCATATGAAATGTTTTTGGCTGTCAGTAACTATTACTATTCTCATATCTGTACTTTTCTGTGTCTTTCTTCTAGAGCGGATGTATAAATACTCTGGCTTTCGTAAATTGTTATGATATAAGTTAGGCTGTTAGTTTTCACATTGAATTGTTTCATATGTTTCCAATCGAGATGTTTTTAAGCCGGCTATATGGTACGGGTTTTTCATCAGCATCTGTTAAACAACACAGGGCATCTGCCAACAATTCCCGCTTTTCAGAGGGGTTCATGTTGCCCAGTTTTAATTTTCCTATGAACATTGTGTTCTGTATATTGTTGGGTTTTTAATGAAAGTTTTTATTTTCTATATTCAAAAAGAATCGAACACTGGGGCAAAAAGTTTGTTACTATTTAAGAAACGGAAGTTGACAAAAATTAAGAATGAGTGATAAAACACTACTTATTGAAATTAGCAGACACCAACACATGCAAAGAGAAAAAAGTGTATATAGTAATTATAAAAATCAAATTGATGGTGAACATTAATCCGTCTAGTGACTTGAATAATCATAATTTTGACAAATAAAGAAATGTTGATAAATCTGTCAATACCAAAGGAAACTATAATCGTGACATCCTTAAAAAATGTCTTTAAAATAAGGCAATGTTAGAGTAGAGACTAAAACTACTAATACAAAATTGATACAATTTTTTTTCATATTAAATGTCAATTTATTTGCAATATTATTGACTTGTAAAACACTGGTTTTCTTAAAATTGAGAATGGAAATGGGGAATGTGTCAAAGAGACAACAACCCGACCAAAATAAAAAAACACAACAGCAGAAGGTCACCAACAGGTCTTCAATGTAGCGAGAAATTCCCGCACCCGGAGGCGTCCTTCAGCTGGCCCCTAAACAAATATATACTAGTTCAGTGATAATGAACGCCATACTAATTTCCAAATTGTACACAAGAAACTAAAATTTAAATAATACAAGACTAACAAAGGCCAGAGGCTCCTGACTTGGGACAGGCGCAAAAATGCGGCGGGGTTAAACATGTTTGTGAGATCTCAACCCTCCCCCTATACCTCTAACCAGTGTAGAAAAGTAAAAGCATAACAATACGCACATTAAAATTCAGTTCAAGAGAAGTCCGAGTCTGATGTCAGAAGATGTAACCAAAGAAAATAAACAAAATGACAATAATACATAAATAACAACAGACTACTAGCAGTTAACTGACATGCCAGCTCCAGACTTCAATTAAACTGACTGAAAGATTATGATTTCATCATATGAACATCAGGCACAATCCTTCCCATAAGGGGTTTAGTATCATACCATCATAACATATATGAGAAGAACATAACCCGTGTCATGCCAACAACTGTTTTTAGAATAAATGTGTTTAGTTCCGACGCAAAGACCTTATCAGTGACTCAATATTAACGCCAAAATATGCAATCTTTAATGACTTGACAACAGTATCGTAATTATATCCTTTCTTAATAAGTCTATTCAAAGGGTTTGTAAGTTTATGAGGTGAATACTGACACCTTTGTGCTTTATAAAGAATATTTCCATAAAAAATTGGATGTGAAATACCTGAACGTATAAAAAGTCTGCATGTTGAGCTATATTTACGAATGATGTCTGTATACCGATGATAAAATTTAGTAAATGTTTTGACTAGTTTGTGATATCGAAAACCCTGGTGTAATAATTTTTCAGTAATACATAAATTTCTCTCGTTAAAATCTAAAACATTGTTACATACACGAGCGAATCGTACAAGTTGAGATATATAAACACCGTAAGATGGTGACAAGGGAACGTCACCATCTAAAAACGGATAATTAACGATAAGAAATGAAAAATCATCCCTTTTATCATAAATTTTAGTATTCAGCTTTCCGTTAGTGATATAGATATCAAGATCGAGGAAAGGGCAGTGGTCATTGTTAGTATTAGCTTTATTTAAAGTGAGTTCACCAGGATAAATTTCATTAATATACATACTGAAGTCGTCATTATTGAGAGCCAAAATATCATCCAAATATCTAAAAGTATTATTAAATTTGTTTATCAGATGTTGTTTTGAAGGGTCTTTGCTTATTTTTGTCATAAATTGTAACTCGTAACAATACAAAAAGAGGTCCGCAATAAGTGGTGCACAGTTAGTCCCCATTGGAATTCCGATAATCTGACGATATACGGAATCCCCAAAGCGAACAAAAATGTTATCTAGTAAAAATTCAAGGGCATATATAGTATCAAAGCATGTCCAATTAACATAGTTTTTTTGTTTATTGCTACTAAAAAATGACCTAAAAGAGTTTGAACATATATATTCACATTCTGATTTTTTGAATGCCCATTTAATTAGGTGTGTGAATTTTTTCTTAATGAGAATGTGAGGCAATGTAGTATACAGGGTAGAAAAATCAAAACTTTGAACAGATTCAAAATCACCAATATAAGCATGCAATTTATCAAGTACTTCCAACGAGTTCTTGACACTCCAAAAGTAATTTATTCCACTATTTTCGAAGGCCTTATTTGAACAATTTATTATAAGGTTTTTAATTGTACCAAGTGTGCTGGTAAGAATAATAGACAATTTAGTAGTTGAACAATGACTTGAAGACGAAATAAATCTATATTTGTAAGGGGTTTTGTGTAGCTTCGGAAGCCAATACATAGTTGGAACTTTCATTGTATTTGGCTCTGCTTGTAAAGCGGAGCCTAAAAGTTTATGTTTGTTACAGATTTCGTTTTCTGAAAATGGAGTCAGTTGGAATGTTGGTGAATTGGTGATTTCCTTTTTCAGAACCTCGATGTAAAATTTACGTCAAACAATAATAATATTATTAGCAGCTTTATCGGCCGGGACAAAAACAAATTCCTTGGCTAGTTCTTTTAGTTTATGTTTGATACGAGAAATAGGTTTATTGTGGTTATTGTTAATAGTAAAATGTTCTTTAAAATGTTGAATACGTATATCAACTATCCTCATTACTGAATTAAAAAAAGAGTCCAAAGATTTTTTGTCAGCTTTTTCCCGTTTTATCCATTTCATACAGTAAGTATGGAGTGAGTCGTGAATGATATTACGACACTCATTCCAATTAATAATTGACGGGGGACGATATTTAGGTCCTTTACTGAGAAATGATTTTAACTCTCGGTCTTGAACGATGTTAAGATCTCCTGTTATAACATGGGAAATGGGTCCATAAATATATTCGGAATTACTGCAATTACATGAAGTAGGTGTATTTTCACTGATATTAACATCTTTACACAATTGACTATAATTAAACACAAATTTCCGGGTAGATTTCTTGTAAATATAACAAATAAGAGGTAGCTCAGTATTGTCAAAATATCCAGGAATGTGTTCTTTAACAGAATGGTCGTTAAATATACCGGCAATATTTACTGTAACATTAATTTACTATGTGTCAATTTATAGGCAATTTTAGGCTAGTACTGATAGCATCATCTCATTCACACTTCACTCAAAAAATGTCCTTGAGAACAACTTTAAAAACAAAAACGACAATCAGCATTGACGAGCATGACCGTCAGGACAGAAAAAGATACACATTATAATCAATATGACAAAGGTACATATTCGTACAGTAAAATGAAATAGATATTATACAATCCAGACTGAAACAATTTCGATAGATTCTATTTAAACTGCGCTCTAATGTAACATTGAATCAGCGATTCATAAACAGCCCGTTAGATGTGTAAGACGTCTTGGCAAACTTGATCTAATCGTATCTTATAGATCCAATACATTGGTGAAGTATTTCCAATGTCCATAGTCTAAACTTAACTAGAATACCGTTTTTATACGAACACAAGTTAACATTACCTAAATATTTTCAAAGGCCCAAATTCAGTCGTCAAGTTTTTATAAACAGAGACTAAATTAAAATGTCTACTCCATTGTTACTTTGATATAAATACCTGAAATTTGTCCGTGTGTGTACCAATTGCAATAACTGGTGGATCTAGAAGGTTGTCAGCTCCTTCAAGCAATACAGCTTCAGATTTGTCGTTTATGCTTCCATAACAATGTATTGTATCCATCCAGAAATTGAATGTGCCTGTGATGAAAGACAAATTAAAATTTAAATATTTCGGTGGATGACTGCACTTGAAATGTGTCTGAAGAATATAATTATGTCATTCAATAAAAAAATATATAATGATTTATCCTGCAGACCGTTATAATATTGCAAGTAAAAAATATAACTATCTAAATCAGTGTATAAAAAGAAGCGAAAGTTACACACGGGCGAATGAACATTCATCAGTCAAAAAGAAAGCGATAACGATCGGGCAAATTAAAAAAAAACAAAAAAATAGACAAACAAAAGAAAGCGATAACGAATGGGCAGATAAAAAACTTCAAAGAATAGACAACATAAGAAAGCGATAACGATCGGGCAGATAAAAAAACCCAAAGAATAGACAACAAAAGAAAGCGATAACAATCGGGCAAATAAAAAACCCCAAACAATAGACAACAAAAGAAAGCAAAAACGATCGGGCAAATAAAAAACCCCAAAGAATAGACAACAAAAGAACGCGATAACGATCGGGCAGATAAAAAAAACCAAAGAATAGACAACAAAAGAAAGCGATAACGGTCGGGCAGATAAAAAAAACCAAAGAATAGACAAACAAAAGTATGCACAACATTATATAGAACACAATCGAGAGAACAAAATGAGTCTTGCATAAATCAGGGTTGAATCGAGGTGCTCAAGAAGGGTACTCAGATCCTATATCACATTCCGCACCCGTCTTGTTGTTTGTGGTAAGTACAAAATCGGCGATGAGTCTCACTTGTAAGTATATGTAAGCTATTGTTTGGAAATCAAATGTCTTCGGACAACACAAGATATTTGTGGTCGTATAACAAAGGATGTTTGTATGAGATAAGAAGAAAACAACATTTATGGTGATATCTTTTTAAGCACTATATAAAATAGGTTAGCTACAAGTATATTACACGATTTTACGTGTAAAAATGAGGAGAAAGATATCAAAGGAACATTTATAATCATAAGACGAAAAGAAACTGACAAAGAACGCCAAAGACTAAAACGACAATCAAAAATATTCAAAACACAAAGTAGAGAACTTAAGACTGAGCAACAGAAAACCTAACCAAAAACCGGGGGTGATTTCATACACTCACGGAAGATTCTACTCTACACGTGCACACGTCGTGTTGTTCGTGTATTTAAAAACCTGGTGATAAGTATTATTCGGTAGGCAAAAAGTGGCAGAATTGTAGTACTTTTGGAACATATCCGTCGTCATCTTTAAAACAGATATTCAATGATGTTAAACCAACTATTGATGGCATCTGTAAATTTTTAGAAGGGATAATTTCAACTGCACCTCTTTAACACTTGGCTTGATAGATTTTTTGTGAGCAACAACCTTCTTATAGGGACATCATGATAGAAAATACAAGTCCTAGAATATCGTATCAATTTGGAGATATATACTGCATAGGAGACACTGCTAGAATGTTGCTAAATAGAAAATGAAAGAACAATGGGGAAGCTGAAGTCATCTCTTTTGTCACGAACTTTTGTTTTCATCCGATCTTCATTGTCAATTTCTAAATGCAAGTCAAGATAGTAAATGGCTATATCAAATGAAACACGAAAAGTAGTGTCGTTTAGAGCAAATAATAAAAATCATTTAACAAAAAAGCAACGTATAAAAAATTTGCTGTCTTAAATGTTTAGTTTCATTGTTTTTATATGAACTGAACATCAAGAATAATTCGTATCTACGTTTAATATAATTATATCTTGAAATTTGATAAGGAAGCACAAATTGACTTTACAAACCGTAGGATACTGTTTCATCTATGTCATGTAAATTTGCTACGACAAGAAAAATTGCTTCTGAATTCAAAAACGTTTGATGTGTGTTGTAATACTCAATGTCACCAGCAAAATCCCACACTGTTAAATTTGCATAGCCGTCTTCGTCTTGTAAGTCTACAGCAGATCCGATTATGCTTAACAGGTCATCCTTTGCCAGTTTAGAAAACGGCGATTCTGTAATCTCCGGATAAGCAAACTGATAATTCATTTTGGCATGTTTGGGTTGAGGTTCTTCGTCATGTTCAATATTTTTGGTGATTGTGCCCTTATTATCATCTGTTGATATCTGATCTGATGAAGATATCTCCAATATGTCATGCTTTGGTTTTTCTTTATCTTGATGCATCTTTTTGACAATTGACTGCAACATTCTATTGTTGATACTTGTTTCTTTCACTAATCTTGTATCTACAAAAAACATAGTAAAAAGTGTTCATAGTATAGAAGAAATCTATGGAAGTTATGATTAAACTTCACCGATTTCATATGTTATACAATAAAGAAACAATAAAGAAAACCACATCCACCCCTTTCTCAGAAACTAAACACATAAAACAATAATCTGTTAAGGCAACAGGTCATTCATTATCAAGAAAAAAGTAAATTAACAAAAATACCGAACTCTGAGGAAAATTCAAAACGGAAAGTCCATATTCAAATGGCAAAATCAAAGCTCAAACACATCAAACGAATAAGGGTATCTGCATTTAAAAAATATAGATATCAATATCATTTTATTTTCATATAAAACCTTTACAGTAACAACTATCGCAGTAATTGAAATAATGAAATTACAGTAGACATAAAGTATTTGCTAAAGGATTAAATTGTCATATACAACACTCAATCCAGACATCCATCTGATTAGACATCCATCTGATTACACATCCATCTGATTAGACATCCATCTGATTAGACATCCATCTGATTAGACATCCATCTGATTAGACATCCATCTGATTACACATCCATCTGATTAGACATCCATCTGATTAGATATCCATCTGATTACACATCCATCTGATTAGACATCCTTAGACATCCATCTGATTAGATATCCATCTGATTAGATATCCATCTGATTAGACATCCATCTGATTAGATATCCATCTGATTACACATCCATCTGATTAGACATCCATCTGATTAGATATCCATCTGATGCTGCGGGATCTACGAAAATATTATGAAGGCGCTGCAGCGCTGCGGCACCGCAGCGTCATATCGGCCTGGGGAGAACACTGATTCATATTAGGTCTGAGACAAACGGTTCATACTACATGTACTAGGATCTAGCAAAAATGTGTTTCCAAGAATTGAAAAATAAAAAAGAGTAAATACATAAAAACAGCATACACAGAAATTAAAAAAAAAATTAAAATGATGTTTACTATGTTTTAGTTTTTCTATGATAACTTTGCAATAAATAAAACATGTAAAACGAGAGTGAGAAAAAAATCGCATATTTACCTAACACTTTATTCCATTCCCAGTTACTTAGATTTATTCGACATCTACGCCGATGAATTTCTATACCATTTGTGCTTTTTACGCTTTGTAACTCCTCCCCGAACAATCTTCGTACTAAGGAAGTCTTTCCAACAGATTTTTTTCCAACAATTATTAAATTTATATCCCGTCTTCTTTCTGAACCCGATTCAAGGGCGTTCAGATAAATGGCAATCGACTCATGATCCATCTTTTTTATTTGTTCTGGTATTTTGCTGTCTGAAATGTAAATTAATAAATGTTTATCCTAAAAAGTCATTAGTAAGAGGTCATACTCGTCTACCGATTTATACATATTAGGTCTGAGACATACAGTTCATATTAGGGCCTTCTCAATCGATTTATGAATTTCGAACGTCACATGCCTTGTGACAGCAACTAGTAAGAATGATTTTGACGTCACATGCCTCTTCCTTGTGAGAGGAACTAGTAAGAATGATTATCCAAAATATATTCAGCATGTTGAGGAAAGTATCAATTAGATGGGAATGATTTTAAAGTTAATATGATCAGTAATCAATAAATCTTCATCAATAGCCTACTTCACTTTCCCCATCAATTTGTTGGTTTTTTTTCATCATTTTTCATTATAACATTATAAGCAGATATCAAGATTTCCGTATGTTAGAAACAAGTAATTATAAATCATTTCAGCCGGTGTCTGAATAATTAACATTAGATGATTACCTTCAACTACTGGTGCTGCAGGTTCCTGTAAATGGGTGTCAGGAGTTACTTCTGGGGATGTTTTTGACATGACAGTCTACAAAAAAAATATGCTATAGACTATCATGCCCCATGTGAAAACTTATCAAATACATATATATTTTAATAGCCTTTCTATCTGCCAGTAGATTTAAAGGACAATAACTCTATATTTTACAGGAAGTTGAAATGCGCAATGCAATCACAACTTATTTTGACTAGACACAGACAATTATTTTGAATGGACCGTAATTCTTTGCTCATTTCATTGTATTTCCACCTTTGATTCTGTTCTGTGCATCTATTTGTTATAGTAGGTACAGTCATTGTATTGAACAAAATCATTCCTCTTTGCCACATAATTTATAGATAATGTATAGTAAAGCATGTTGACTAAATATGAAAGTGTATATGTAGTTGTGTCCCTTATTAGTATAATCAGTTTGAGAATGTTCATTGTTATTTCCCTTGTTTAAAACTATAAATTTCATGTTCTATATTTAAAGATTTACATGATGCTTATTCAGTACATATTTTTGAAATTAAATAGATATTAGTATTTTTAATTCATTGGTTAAAGAAATTCATTTATATTCTAAATTTTAGTATTTGCATTGTCACAAATCATTTATAACCTCCTTTGACAGACTCAGGCCTATACATTTTATATGACTGGTTTGGTGTAATTGCATTGAATTGTCTGAGGTTTGAAGTATACAGTCCAACCAATGAAAGTTGTAAAGAATGCAAATCTCCCTTTCATTTATTGGTTTTCAATTGCTTAACAAAAACGAAAAAACAAAATTCCACATCCCCATTTTGTCTTAATTTGAAATTTCAAATATATCAATTCACCAAACACATTTGACAAGATAGATTTTTTTCGGTGGTATAAAAAAATTACAAAGAAAATGATTTCGTTCTTTGCTAGATAATTGGTGAAACAGACTATACTTCATAAAATTATTGAGTGAACACATTGAGTTATTCCTCTTAGTATAAGAAAATGTTTTCTCAGGCGTGCAAGAACATACAATCAAATGTTTTGTTTTATTTTGCCCTAATTGTAGATTACTGTTTTAAAAAAACCAAATTTCATTGGTATATTTTGATATTTACAAAATTAAGTAAAAAGCTTAATTTTAAAGGCCCATTTTTGTTAATGAAATTAATGATTTTTAGAAAAATTTCAAATTTGCCCATAATTTGCACATAATGTTTGGAAAATGCATAAAAGATCAAGAAATACATACGTCAGACACATTATTCTTTATACAGAAGTTGGGATTACATATTTTCAAGTTGTTCGTTTGACCAGGCTGATGATACAACCCACACTTACTGGCACTTGAGTTGTGTGATGGTGACTTCGGTCATAAATCCTAATACCCAAATAATGGACGACAAACAAATATTACTAATGATTTGTAATGTGATGTCCTTTTTCAATTTTTTTATTTTTTTTTTCAGAAGAAGTTATTGCCAAGTTCGAAAACAGTAGTTATCAACCATACTCATAATGGAGAAAATGCATCATTTCTTAAAGTATGTTTTATTTCTCCCATTGTTTAATTGCAAGAAAATAGCACATATTCAGGTTTTCAGGTTTTAGACTCCAATCTGGCAATATGTGTTGTAATGCATGTAATGTGGCTACCTTTATTTGAAATGATCAGTTTAGAAAAAAAATCAATTGTTTTCTGATTTTTGTGATTCACCTTTTTTTGCTTTAAAGGTGTCAGACCACCAATTCAAAATCTATACATATTCCAACAAATTTTTCATTTTTCAATTGTCACAGCTTGTCCACGCCCACTGCTGTCCACAGGAGATCGGGTGGGCGGAGGTCGATCCATGAACTTTATATAACGGTACATTGGTTGTCATATGTTTATTGATTTGTAAATGTATTGATATGCACTTGTAACAGTTTGTACATAGAGTAATTTATCTGATAGTAAAACATTGTGAAATTTTTGCATTGTTTTGTACGTGAATTAGGAAGCCTTAGCTTAATTTTTTGTTTACAGTTCAGTTTGTATTGATTTGACACCAATGAGTAAACTTAAATTGAAATTATGTGAAGTTGCCATTTTAAAATTGTTGTCGTGATTACCGTGTAGATACAATAAACCAAGTTGACACCTGATTTATTTCAGTAGAATAACATGTGCTGTTAAAAGGCAATTATTGCCACATGCTTACAAATTATCAGTTGTTCACTATATTCGTTTAATCTTAAATATATGCTCCATTTGTCACTTACAACTGATTCAATTCGATCATATTTGAATATAAAAAAGTCATGGAAAGACCTTGTTAATTCTCGAAAAAAATATTGCTTATTATCTAAACATTATGCCGTGAAATTTCTTTTTTTCGACCTCATTTCGTTATTTCCAGAAGGACAAATAAAAATACTATGAACTTTAAAGAATACAAAAATGAAAGAAAAGATCACTGACGGACGCTTATATATGTACCGGTGTAAAAATCAAATTCTTGTTAAAACATTGGTTGTTTATTATCTTCATTATCTTTACTCATGTAATTGACAGGTTATAAATCACACAAGATATTAGCGTTGTTTGTACATGCAGTCATTGAGCTGTGATTTGATCAGCAGATATAGTAATAAAAGATTTTGTGATTTCAATTGCGATGTTAGAATTCGGTTAGATATTCTATTGCATAAGTTAACCGCTCTTCAATTTAGTTGAAGCAACACTTAATATTGGTATCATTGATTGACTGTATCTTTTTTAACATTCAGTAGCAAATATTTCAAACAGGTACAAGTTTGATTTACAACTTTCTATTAAAATAACCCTGACAGGTTAAAATGCAAACTTTATAGATTTGTACACAAGAAATATACAACATGTGTACAATACGTTGGGAAAAGTTATAAAAAAGTAAATTTAATATCAATAATATATTAGTACATAGATAATTGACCAAAATGGACCTTACTTTTGCAACTCCCTGGATTGCTTTATTCAGTCAGCCACACCACTAGACAAAATGTCTTTTTTGTGAACTAAAACGGTTTTCAATTTAGATTTAGGCAGGGGTTAAAAAATTGTGTTACAGCTAACTAGCCCAGGATTTATTGGCAGCAGGATGTTACTAGCCCTGTTGGAAGAACTGCTAGCTATATAGTCCATCAAAACTGACCTGCTAGCCCTAGTATGCCTTAAAAACAAGTTTGCTGCATAATACAAAAAAAAAGTGGATGTCCTCTGTTTTGAAGGAGAAATTATACACAGTATTTAATAATTGTTGTTGATCTGTTATTTATTCTTTTTGTGCTTAACCTAACTTAGTTGTTCCCACATTCAAAGCAGACTTTTTATTGGCGTGCTTGGGGCAACTAACGGCAATATTCACAGAACATTGTCTGTTTTTTCATCAGCAACAGCCAACCTTGCCAGGAGAATCATTGCGTCCCGGTTCTGTCAACTTTTCAGGAAGTAAATGCGTGATTTTTTGGCCAAATTGTAAAGATCAAAGAGAAAAAACAATAGATCAAAGGAAAATGCCGCCAAATAAGCATGAACATGTGTGCGTGTCGCGCTAAAGACTTGGCAGGATTGCTGTCTTGGACACTTTAAATTTTTTTCCTGCTTTTCCCGGTCGTATTTGGCATTTTTTGGTGATTAATTTTCAGCCTCGTTACCCCCTTCATCTACCGTTTTTCGTTTTGAAACTGATGAAGTTCCTGGGGTGCGTGCGACTGTCGTCAAGAATTTTTTGTTACTAGTCCATCGGGCAAATCGGGTTACACATTTTAATTGCCCGAGGCGTAAATGATCTAGTCGCGGGCGTCGGGCTAGTGGATTTTTTAACCCCTGGTCAAGTTTATTAAAATTATGATGATTAATTTCAACTTCATTTAACATAAAATTTCTAGACATACGTATTACTGCTGGTTTGCCGATGAAGGTTTAAGTGTTCCTCATCATCTATTTGACACGCTCTGTTTTCTCTTTGATTTTTCTTAAAAAAGCCTATTTTAATTTTCAAGTTACATGTATGGTCATTTATACGTAATTTTATTAAAAGCTGACGACTGTTATGTTTTGGGTTTGAATTGTGCAACTAGTTTTCTATTATTTTTTTGTTCCTGATGGACTGTTTTCCAGTGCGTAATTTATTATACATATTCAGGACGAATACTCAACAATAATAGATACATGTAGTTAACCTTGCACCAACATTGCAGCTATAGTAATAATTCTACAATGTCCACCCAAATGGGGTTATTGCAATGGTTGTCGACGAAGAATGGCACTTGTGATGTTTACAGAAAGTTAAATATACCTATTTAAATAAAGATGATTTAGATAATTTAGATTTTTTGGTTTTATTTCTTTTGTGAGAAGACATGACATTAGCATGATTCGTTTTACTATAGTATGTACAGCATGCCTTGTACTTTTTTTCATAAATGTATTATAATGCATCTTGTCAGCATCATTTTGTTAATTTCGTGTATATCATATGACCAATCTCGAGGAGGTGAAACTGTATGCATATAGAGAAACTAATCTGCGCAAAGCAAGGGACAATCATTAAAAAAATAAGATGTGATTTATTTTTTTACTCAAAGTCAGAAGATTTAATTCTGAAATCACAGAATATTTCAAATTACAGTTTGACACAATAATGTTATCATTGTTGAAGGCCGTACAATATGACTCTGTGTGACTGTTGTTTATTTAAAATAATGCCACATCTCCTTATTTCGGATCTGATGGATTGATGTCTGATTTGAAATTATGATACCTGTACATCTCCTTTTTATAAGTCCGTAGAAATACCGCAAAGGACCTCCTTAGTGCACTAAGAACAAAAATGTGCACTAAGGACCTGATGGAATGATACAACTGTCACAAAGGACATGGCATATAGAAGTAGACTTTGTAAAATTACATAATTTCAAATTTTATAATCATATCTTTTGTAATTAAGAAAGTTATTTAATATTTTATGGACACGCGCCTCAATCAGTTGATTGTCACCTGTGTAATCGATAGAAATTCACGTTCGCTCAACCCTGACCCGGTTATAATCCACTTGTATACTGATTAAACATGTAATACTATATGGTATTTCAAAATGTTCTGTGTTTGTTGTTACTGCCGTGTTTATTTTGTATTTCTGTCTGTTATATAATTTTTTACTTCTATGTAATAGCGTATTTCTTACTCTTATTTCTTGATTTTTTTATCCTTTTAATTTCGTTTGCTTGTTTGTTACTTTAAGTTAATTTTCTGATGATCTTCGGTAAGTTAACAAATGTTCATAAAAGTTAACAACATAAGTCTTCCTCAGCATAACATTAGTATTTAAAATTATAATCTTATCTTAACTGAAATACATTACAGTAGCCATTAGATATTAGTCATTTTTACCAATCATTAGCATCATAATACAAATGTACAATATTTATAATTAAACATGTGAGTTTTTAGTGAGAATGTCCAATACACACTACCGTTCCAGGTTTTATGCACGTAAATCCGTAAAATTTATTTAAAATCATTTGATAAAATATTATTGCACATTTTTAAATCGTAAAATGAACTTGACATCAATCATTCATGTTAAAATTAAAATTGTTATAACCAAGAATTGACATCATTCTACAATAGATTGCTGACTAGACGAGCTCAGATTGGCCGGAAATGATTAAGGCTCTTACAGGGAACATAACATGTATGTCGATTGGATTATGGAAAGTATCTCTTCGAGCTTCTTATCAAAAAGGTTGCAATTGAATAACAAGAGGCTCTCAAGAGCCTGAATCGCTCACCTTATTTTTTTTTGTTAAATCTCTCATCAATGATTATTTTGGCTTTTCAATTTATTTAAATGTTCTTTGAATCGTCCTATTTTCTTCAAAAGCTAAAAAAAAAAAATTTTCTCCTATGTTCTATTTTAGCCATAGGAGCTATGTTTCTTGACATACAAGGAAATAAAACATAAAATTTGTACTAGATACTCTGAAACTCATTTAGCCTAAGTTTGGCTGAAATTGATACAGCAGTTTCAAAGGAGAAGATTTTTTAAAGTAAGTCAACATGATGAACAAATTGTGAAAAAAAGTCTTTAAAGGGCCATTACTCCTTAAGGGGTCAATTGACAATTTTGGTCAAATTTACTTATTTGTACATGTAGATCTTACTTTGCTTAACATTTTTGCTATTAACAGTTTATCTGTATCTATAATAATATTCAAGACAATAACCAAAAACTGCAAACTTTCTTTAAAATCATCAATTCAGGGGCATTATACCTGAAAAACCAGTTACCCAATTCGGCTGAAAATTTCAGGACAGGTAGACCTTGACCTAATAAATACTTTAACTTCTTGTCTTATTTGCTCTAAATGCTGGAGTTTTTGAGAAATAAGCCAAAAACTGCATTTTACCCTGTGTTTTATTTTTAGCCATGACGGCCATGTTTTTTGACGAAATAGAAAATAAAACACAAACTTAATTTTATACACCCTACTGATCATTCAGTTGAAATTTGGTTGAATTTGGTGTTGAGTAGTTTTTAGAGGAGAAGATTTTTTAAAGTTAGCAAATATGATGAATAAATTGTGAAAAATTGTCATTAAACGACAATAACCCCTTAAGGGGTAATTGACAATTTTGGTCATATTAACTTATTTGTAGATCTTACTTTGCTGACCATTTTTGCTGTTTACAGTTTATCTTTATCTATAATAATATTCAAGATAATGACCAAAAACTGCAAAATTTCCTTAAAATTACCAATTAAGTGGCAGCAACCCAACAATGGGTTGTTTAATTCATCTGAAAATTTCAGGGCTGATGGATCTTGACCTAATGAACATTTTTACCGCATGTCAGATTTGCGGTAAATGCTTTCGTTTTTGAGATTTAGGCAAAAAACTGCATTTGACCCCTATGTTCTATTTTTAGCAATGGCGACCATGTTTGTTGATCAATCAAAACTTCGGATACAATTTATAAACTAGATACCCTAAGAAACATTCAGTTAAAGTTTGGAAGTATTTGGCCTAGTAGTTTCAGAGGAGAAGATTCTTGAAATAGTTTACCACGACAGACGACGACAGACGACGAACGCCAAGTGATGGCATAAGCTCACTTGGCCCTTCGGGCCAGGTGAGCTAAAAATGAAACATATCTCAAGTGCCGTGTGCGGGAAACCTCATGTTGAAAGAATTATGTTAAGTTTGTCTTCGTGCTTCTTATCAAAAAGTTTGATTTCAATAAAAATAGATTTTTTTCTCCAGTGCCGTTTACTATCCATATCCGGTTTTGTCTTTAAACAGACGATGAAATCAAGCATTCACCAATCTTAAAATAAATCAATGTATTGACTAAACATCGGATGATTACAAGTTCTTTTGGATGGTCACACGCACTTGTATCAGAAAAAAAATCGCATCTCTATACCCAAAAGTTAGGTTAAGGTACACTTCAGAGACACATGATATCCGGAGACAAGTTCCTGTGTGGATGATGAATAAATGACTGGGAATTCAACCTCACGGTAACAACTATTATATTGTTAATCAGTATACTCTAGTTTGTTGTTATATATTATATTAAAGTCATATGAAACCTCAAATTAAAAAAATAAATGATGCATATGTTTTTTTATAACTATAAGTATAGTTTTCATTCTAAAGTTTATGTACTGTCATATACTTTTTTCTGAAGAAAATTCTTTAACTTGTCCACATTTAGAAGAAGATTACTTTTTTTAATTGCTTGATTCCAGGATGCAATTCGCCAACATATTTTCCGTATGCAAGTAACCTTAGCGTGACCTTTCTCGTAAAAATCCATCGATCGCAATACGCATCGATATGTCATTAAAATAAACTATATTATGATTGAACATGTTATACACGTGCTCAATATCCATGCTTCTTTACTGATTACTTACAATAAGGTGACAATCTGTAAACTACGGTTTCATAATACGACAATTTTTTGTATACCAGTTATATGTAATTTTTATATTTTTGTATATCATTCTATTCTACTAGTTGTCTAATGATAGTGCAGTGGAAGTGCATAGTGGTCATTCTTTTGAAATAATTAGTTTTTCTAATAGATTGGATTTGAGTAGGCATTCAAATTTTCCCGCAATTTTTGGAAAACCTTCTTGAGATATTCTTCCGCAAGGTTAACACAAATTAATGGTATCCTTGATTTAATATGGATAATATATTTGTAACGACAAAACATTTTCACATCATTTATCTACATGACTGTTCCTTAAAAATGATTTTCATTAATATGCATGAGTGATAAGAAATGTTATTTTGCACTTGATAATTTCCACGTAATTATATGAAATACGTCCGGTTATAAATCAAAAACTCAAGTAAAGTGGGTACAAATGTCTGCGAGAGTTTAATTTTCAATTTTAAAGTCCGATCTCGGCAAGATAAAATCAGAAAATCCATGAGCTACTATGCGAGAATCTGTATCACTAATGATTAAAAAATAAATAAATGTTGTTAAGAAAATCTCTGTCGGTAACCTTCCACATTCCACAAACTTGTCAATTTTATTAACACCTGTTGGCAAAGTTGATTCATTCGGTGAACTGGTAAAGGTTATGACCCTTAAACGTCTCTTACAAAGATGAAAAGTGCATGAAATATTGCAAACTACTATACAAAAAGATTATATTGGAATAAACCCCTTAAAAAGCATCTAACGTATCTGAAAATCACAAGTTATATCCAGAATTGTGCACACTCCTTTCCACCGTATACCGTGGGCATTGTATGTCCACGGCTGTCCTCAATAGGGTGGACACCAAGCCCACGGCTGTCCTCGGTATAGGGTGAGCACTACGCCCACGGATGTCCTTGGCATAGGGTGGGCACCACGCCCACAGTGGACAACGGAAGTGGGCGAGTGGAAATGACGGTAGTGTATATACCTAGGAGATACTAAGCTGATGACACAAAAAATAAGAGACATCCAACAGATGAGAACACAGATTTTAAACATTTGTCTTTCACATGTATGCCAACATGTATATTAGGCAACAAGCTTGGAATTGTCAACTTACATTGTTAACTGACAACAAATACTACAATGACACTGAAAACTACAGGCAACTATTTTATTGTAATTTCTTTGTACCAAGTCTGTTTTGTCTCTTATAATCTGTGGATATCTTTTAAAGTAAGACAAGACTATTTACCTTCAGGAAATCCATCACTTCTTCCTTCTTCCTTTTTCTCTCTTCATCATCATATTTTCCTATTTTTACCAGATCATAAGGAGTCTTACCCTGAAATACAATCAAATAATCTTTCATTAATTATACACATATATATCTTTTATTTCAAAAACTGTAAAGCATTAAATAATAGGTAACTGTTGCATTATTTTACCTTATACAATGCAGAATGTTGTCTTATTTATATATACTTGAAATAAAAACCAGTGAACCTAAACCAACAACAAATATGAAGTGTCATTATAAAGAGATCAATGAATAATATTTGAGATTTTGCTGTTAAAAAAATTATTGAATGATTGGTGTAGGGTGTGTGGGTGAAATGTGATAAGATGGTAGTTGTGATGGTAGTGTAAGATGTGTTACTGGAGTATAATCAAATGGTAGTTTTGTTAATAGTGTATGATTGGTGTAAGATGTGTTGCTGGAGTATAATTAAATGGTAGTTTTGTTAATAGTGTATGATTGGTGTAAGGTGTGTTGGTGGAGAATGATTAGATGGTAGTTTTGATAAAAGTGTATGATTGGTTTAGGGTGTGTTGGTGGAATGTGATTGAATGGTAGTTTTGTTAATAGTGTATGATTGGTGTGAGGTCCATTAGTGGAATGTGATTAGATGGAAGTAAGATGTGTTGCTGGAGTATGATTAGATGGTTGTTTTGTTAGTAGTTTAGGATTCGTATTAGGTGTGTTGGTGGAGTATGATGAGATGGCAGTTGTGTCAGTAATGTAGGATTGGTGTTAGGTGTGTTGGTGGAGTATGATGAGATTGTAGTTGTGTCAGTAATGTAGGATTGGTGTTAGGTGTGTTGGTGGAGTATGATGAGATGGTAGATGTGTCAGTAATGTAGGTTTGGTGTTAGGTGTGTTGATGGAGTATGATGAGATGGTAGTTGTGTCAGTAGTGTATGATTGGTGTTAGGTGTGTTGGTGGAGTATGATGAGATGGTAGTTGTGCCAGTAATGTAGGATTGGTGTTAGGTGTGTTGGTGGAGTATGATGAGATGGTTGAAGTGTCAGTAATGTAGGATTGGTGTTAGGTGTGTTGATGATGTATGATGAGATGGTAGTTGTATCAGTAGTGTAGGATTGGTGTAGGGTTTGTTGTTAGAGTAAGATGAGATGGCAGTTGTGTCAGTAGTGTAGGATTGGTGTTAGGTGTGTTGGTAGAGTATCATGAGATGGTTGTTGTGTCAGTAGTGTAGGATTAGTGTAGGGTGTATAGGTGGAGTATAATGAGATGGTAGTTGTGTCAGTAGTGTAGGATTGGTGATATGTGTGTTGGTGGAGTATGATGAGATGGTTGAAGTGTCAGTAATGTAGGATTGTTGTTAGGTGTGTTGATGATGTATGATGAGATAGTAGTTGTGTCAGTAGTGCAAGATTGGTGTTAGGTGTGTTGGTAGAGTATGATGAGATGGTAGTTGTGTCAGTAATGTAGGATTGGTGTAAGGTGTGTTGGTGGAGTATGATGAGATGGTAGTTGTGTCAGTAGTGTAGGATTTGTGTAGGGTGTGTTGGCAGAGTATGATGAGATGGTTGTAGTGTCAGTAGTGTAGGATTGGTGTTATATGTGTTGGTAAAGTATGCTGAGATGGTAGTTGTGTCAGTAGTGTAAGATTAGTGTAAGGTGTGTTGGCAGAGTATGATGAGATGGTAGTTGTGTCAGTAATAAAGGATTGGTGTTAGATGTGTTGGTAGAGTATGATGAGATGGTGTAGTGTCAGTAATTTAGGATTGGTGTTAGGTGTGTTGGTGATGTATGATGAGATGTTAGTTGTGTCAGTAGTGTAGGATTGGTGTTAAGTGTGTTGGTGGAGTGTGATGAGATGGTAGTAAAGTGTCAGTAGTGTAGGATTAGTGAAAGGTGTGTTGGCAGAGTATGATGAGATGGTAGTTGTGTCAGTAATGTAGGATTAGTGTTAGGTGAGTTGGTAGAGTATCATGAGTATGATGAGATGGTAGTTGTGTCAGTAATGTAGGATTTATGTTAGGTGTGTTGTTGGAGTATGATGAGATGATAGTTGTGTCAGTAGTATATGATTGATGTAGGGTGTGTTGGTAGAGTATCATGAGATGGTTGTTGTGTCAGTAGTGTAGGATTGGTGTAAGTTGTGTTGGTGGAGTAGGATGAGATGGTAGTGGTGTCAGTTATGTAGGATTGGTGTTAGGTGTGTTGATGGAGTATGATGAGATGGTAGTTGTGTCAGTAGTGTAGGATTGATGTTAGGTGTGTTGATGGAGTATGATGAGATGGTAGTTGTATTAGTAGTATATGATTGATGTAGGGTGTGTTGGTAGAGTACCATGAGATGGTTGTTGTGTCAGTAGTGTGGGATTGGTGTTAGGTGTGTTGCTAGAGTATGATGAGATGGTAGTTGTGTCAGTAATGTAGGATTGGTGTAGGATGTGTTGGTAGAGCATGATGAGATGGTAGTTGTGTCAGTAATGTAGGATTGGTGTAAGTTGTGTTGGTAGAGTATGATGAGATGGTGTAGTGTCAGTAATTTAGGATTGGTGTTAGGTGTGTTGGTGATGTATGATGAGATGTTAGTTGTGTCAGTAGTGTAGGATTGGTGTTAGATGTGTTGGTGGAGTATGATGAGATGGTAGTTGTGTCAGTAGTGTAGGATTAGTGTAAGGTGTGTTGGCAGAGTATGATGAGATGGTAGTTGTGTCAGTAGTGTAGGATTAGTGTTAGGTGAGTTGGTAGAGTATCATAAGTATGATGAGATGGTAGTTGTGTCAGTAATGTAGGATTTATGTTAGGTGTGTTGGTGGAGTATGATGAGATGATAGTTGTGTCAGTAGTGTAGGATTGGTGTGAGATGTGTTGGTAGAGTATGATGAGATGGTTGTAGTGTCATTAATGTAGGATTGGTGTTAGGTGTGTTGGTGATGTATGATGAGATGGTAGTTGTGTCAGTAGTATAGGATTAGTGTAAGGTGTGTTGGCAGAGTATGATGAGATGATAGTTGTGTCAGTAATGTAGGATTGGTGTTAGATGTGTTGGTAGAGTATGATGAGATGGTTGTAGTGTCAGTAATGAAGGATTGGTGTTAGGTGTGTTGGTGATGTATGATAAGATGGTAGTTGTGTCAGTCGTTTAAGTTTGGTGTTAAGTGTCTTGGTGGAGTATGATGAGATGGTAGTTGTGTCAGTAATGTAGGATTGGTGTAAGTTGAGTTGGTAGAGTATGATGAGATGGAAGTTGTGTTAGTAGTAGATGATTGATGTAGGGTGTGTTGGTGGAGTATCATGAGATGGTTGTTGTGTCAGTAGTGTAGGATTGTTGTTAGGTGTGTTGGTGGAGTATGATGAGTTGGTAGTTGTGTCAGTAGTGTAGGATTGGTGTTAGGTGTGTTGGTGGAGTATAATGAGATGGTAGTTATGTTAGTAGTAGATGATTGATGTAGGGTGTGTTGGTGGTGTATCATGAGATGGTTGTTGTGTCAGTAGTGTAGGATTGTTGTTAGGTGTGTTGGTCGAGTATGATGAGATGGTAGTTGTGTCAGTAGTGTAGGATTGGTGTTAGGTGTGTTGGAAGAGTATAATGAGATGGTAGTTGTGTCAGTAATGTAGGATTGGTGTTAGGTGTGTTTGCGGAGTATGATGAGATGGTTGTTGTATCAGTAGTGTAGGATTGGTGTTAGGTGTTTTGGTGGAGTATGATGAGATGGTAGTTGTGTCAGTAATGTAGGATTGGTGTAGGAAGTGTTGGTAGAGCATGATGAGATGGTTGTTGTGTCAATAGTGTATAATTGGTGTTAGCTGTGTTGGTGGAGTATAATGAAATGGTAGTTGTGTCAGTAATGTAGGATTGGTATTAAGTGTGTTGCTGATGTTTAATGAGATGGTAGTTGTGTCAGTAGTGTAGGATTGGTGTTAGGTGTGTTGGTGGAGTATGATGATATAGTAGTTGTGTCAGCAATGTAGGATTGGTGTTAAGTGTGTTGCTAGAGTATGATGAGATGGTTGTTGTATCAGTAGTGTAGGATTGGTGTTAAGTGTGTTTCTAGAGTATGATGAGATGGTTGTTGTATCAGTAGTGTAGGATTGGTGTTAGATGTGTTGGTGGAGTATGATGAGATGGTTGTAGTGTCAGTAATATAGGATTGGTGTTAAGTGTATTGGTGATGTATGATGAGATGGTAGTTGTGTCAGTAGTGTAGGATTGGTGTTACGTGTGTTGCTAGAGTATGATGAGATGGTAGTTGTGTCAGTAATGTAGGATTGGTGTAGGATGTGTTGGTAGAGCATGATGAGATGGTTGTTGTGTCAATAATGTATAATTGGTGTTAGCTGTGTTGGTGGAGTATGATGAGATGGTAGTTGTGTCAGTAATGTAGGATTGGTATTAAGTGTGTTGCTGATGTTTAATGAGATGGTAGTTGTGTCAGTATTTAGGATTGGTGTAGGGTGTGTTGGTGGAGTATGATGAGATGGTAGTTGTGTCAGTAATGTAGGATTGGTGTTAGGTGTGTTGGTGGAGTATGATGAGATGGTAGTTGTGTCAGTAATGTAGGATTGGTGTTAGGTGCGTTGCTGATGTTTAATGAGATGGTAGTTGTGTCAGTAGTGTAGGATTGGTGTAGGGTGTGTTGGTAGAGTATGATGAGTTGGTGTAGTGTCAGTAATGTAGGATTGGTGTTAGGTGTGTTGGTAGAGTATGATGAGTTGGTGTAGTGTCAGTAATGTAGGATTGGTGTTAGGTGTGTTGGTGATGTATGATGAGATAGTAGTTGTGTCAGTAGTGTAGGATTGGTGTTAGGTGTGTTGGTGGAGTGTGATGAGATGGTAGTAAAGTGTCAGTAGTGTAGGATTGGTGTTAGGTGTGTTGGTGGAGTATGATGAGATGGTAGTTGTGTCAGTAATGTGGGATTAGTGTCAGGTGAGTTGGAAGAGTGTCATGAGTATGATGAGATGGTAGTTGTGTCAGTAATGTAGGATTTATGTTAGGTGTGTTGGTGGAGTATGATGAGATGATAGTTGTGTCAGTAGTATATGATTGATGTAGGGTGTGTTGGTAGAGTATCATGAGATGGTTGTTGTGTCAGTAGTGTATGATTGGTGTGTTGTGTTGGTGGAGTAGGATGAGATGGTAGTGGTGTCAGTTATGTAGGATTGGTGTTTGGTGTGTTGATGGAGTATGATGAGATGGTAGTTGTATTAGTAGTATATGATTGATGTAGGGTGTGTTGGTAGAGTGTCATGAGATGGTTGTTGTGTCAGTAGTGTGGTATTGGTGTTAGGTGTGTTGACCTGATAGGGGAAATAGTTGTAGTATCGAAATAAAAAAAGAACTAAATTACAGAAATCGCTTAAATTTTACAGTTATTTAGTTTATGTACAGCTTTTTCGAAAACAACAATAAAAAATATAGGTCACCAATGAGTAAATTTAAGATATTTCTATTTTAATGCCAAAAAATGTCATTTTTGCACCAAAGGGAGATAATTTGGAGCTTTTTCAATGATATCTACATTTTAAAAGTCACCGAGGCCAACAAGAATTGATTTTTTGGAATGATTCTTGTACCATAATGATAAAGTAATAACTACTGAAGGTAATAAATGAAATTTGTAATGAAAAATTATTGTTTAATTTTTTTCTGAAAATCTTATACCCGTGAGCCTCCTTAAGAAAACTGTGTTCACTCATTAAGTGTATTAATAAGAAGGTTTGTCCCTCCATGTAAAAGTTACACACAGACTGATTTCTTCATATTTAGTTTAACCTGCTTATTATACAGGTATTTCATCATAAACTTAAAAGTTGTACTTTATTATATTTTATCTGCAGCTGTTTACCCTCAACTATTGTACATGTATTTGTATTTATACTATAATTGTACTTTCTCTGTTGACTTGTATTAAGTTTTTAGAGAATAAAATATATATCTATCTAATAAGAATAAAACTGAATGTTACCTGTTTTGATTTCACCCAAGGACTGCATCCTTGATCTATTATCCATTTTGTTACATCAATATTTCCATACTGAGCAGCATAATGTAAAGCTGTTTCTCCATACTATAACAATATAAAAATATAAACATGGTAATGGTGTGTGATAACAAAATCATGAGAGGAGTCAAACAATTTACCAAATGTAAGAAATATAACATCGAGTAAAAAAATATCCAATTATATTTGTGTATAAACTATTAAATGGTAGATTAAGATATAAATTCACTTTTTCTGATTCAGTGAAACAAAAAAGGTAAAAAAAAATAATAAGCTCTTAATTATATAAGTGTAACAAGTCAAATAATAGCAACCCTCACTTTATATAAGTCTCACAAGTATTTGTTGTCCATTTAACATGAATGATTAACAACATGATTTTATGTTGATTCAGTAGAATGATTAAAGTTGAAAAAAAAAACTTTTTTCAAGAAACATTAAAACGAGTAATATTTTCTGATTCAGCACAATGAGACAAGAAAAATAAGACCCCACTTTATATAATTCTGTCAAGTATTTGTTATTTTTAAAAGATGTTTTACATTAAATCTGTAGAATTAATATTATCTGACTTAAGATGTTAACACAACTCGTTCTCTTTAACTTCTCATTAAAATCAGATGTTTACAAAATAATTTTTTGTCAAGAAACAAAATAAAACCTTTACTATCTGATTCAGTTCTGTGTTACGAATAAAATGAGACCCCACTTTATATAATTCTAACAAATATTTGTTTTCCATAAAACCTGTCTGATTAACAACATGATTTTGTGTAGATTCTGTATAAAATGATGTTTGGTCAGAGTAAGGTGATTATATCTATCATTACGTAGGTGTCTGTGGCCTCTAACTGACTGCCGTGAGTGACCAGGTGAGTCACCACCTCCAGGTGTCCTCTCATAGCGGCAAACATTAATGGTGTCCTTTCAAACTGTAATATCAACATATAACAGACATCAAAACTTTTGTCATAAACTGGACAATGTTGTGTAATAAATATAAACAAAATATATATCACATGAATCAGTGGACAAAACTGAATAAAATGACCAGTCACACTTTTATTTATATTCTACATAAACAACAAATAAACAACATGTTTTATTGTTAGATGTCAGAACTTCCATCAGAACTGGCAGGTTAAAAAAAAACTTATTTCTAGAAACATATCTAGAAACATAAACAATATTTATATCAATGGACTCAGCTGGACAAGACAATTAAAATGAGACCCCACTTTATATAATTCTAACAAATATTTGTTCTCCATTAAATCTGTCTGATTAACAATGATTAATAAGAATGACAAAAGTGAAAAAAAAAACTTTTTTTCAAGAAACATTAAAACGAGTAATATTTTCTGACTCAGTACGAAGAGACAAGAAAAATAAGACCCCACTTTATATAATTCTGTCAAGTATTTGTTATTTTTAAAAGATGTTTTACATTAGATTTGTAGAATTAACATTATCTAACTAAAGAAGTTAACACAACTTGTTCTCATTAACTTCTCATTAAGATGTTTACAAAATAATTTTTCATCAAAAAACAAAATAAAACCTTAACGATCTGATTCAGTTCTGTGTTACGAATAAAATGAGACCCCACTTTATATAATTCTAACAAATATTTGTTGTCCATTAAACCTGTCTGATTAAAAACATGATTTTGTGTAGATTCTGTATAAAGTGATGTTTGGTCAGAGTAAGGTCATTATATCTATCATTACCACGGTGGATGTAGCGTCTAACTGACTGCCGTGAGTGACCAGGTAAGTCACAACCTCCAGGTGTCCTCTCTCAGCGGCCCACATTAATGGTGTCCTTCCAAACTGTAATATCAACATATAACAGACATCAAAACTTGTGTCATAAACTGGACAATGTTGTGTAATAAATATAAACAAAATATATATCACATGAATCAGTGGTCAAAACTGAATAAAATGACCAGTCACACTTTTATTTATATTCTACATAAACAACAAATAAACAACATGTTTTATTGTAAGATGTCAGAACTTCCATCAGAACTGTCAGGTTAAAAAAAAACTTTTTTCTAGAAACATAAACAATATTTATATCAATGGACTCAAGTGGACAAAACAATTAAATTGAGACCCCACTTTATATAATTCTATCAAATATTTGTTGTCCATTAAACCTGTCTGGTTAACAATGATTACGTAGAATGATCAAAGTTAAAAAAAAAAAAATTCAAGAAACATTAAAACGAGTTATATTTTCTGATTCAGTGCGAAGAGACAAGAAAAATAAGACCTCACTTTATATAATTCTGTCAAATATTTGTTATTTTTAAAAGACGTTTTACATTAGATCTGTAGAATTAACATTATCTGACTAAAGAAGTTAACACAACTTGTTCTCATCAACTTCTCATTAAAATCAGATGTTTACAAAATAATTTTTCATCACGAAACAAAATAAAACCTTAACGATCTGATTCAGTTCTGTGTTACGAATAAAATGAGACCCCACTTTATATAATTCTAACAAATATGTGTTGTCCATTAAACCTGTCTGATTAACAGTATTTTGTGTCGATTCAAAAAAATGATCAAAGCTTAGAAAATACTTAGTGGTATTTCCGTGTAAAATGTTGGGTGTCTACCAGCTGCTTCATATCATATGAGTTGTTGTGTATAAGGGTTATATAGCAATGGTGTATGTTTGTGGTGAGTATAAGGGTAATATAGCAATGGTGTATGTTTGTGGTGAGTATAAGGGTTATATAGCAATGGTGTATGTTTGTGGTGAGTATAAGGGTAATATAGCAATGGTGTATGTTTGTGGTGAGTATAAGGGTTATATAGCAATGGTGTATGTTTGTGGTGAGTATAAAGGTAATATAGCAATGGTGTATGTTTGTGGTGAGTATAAGGGTAATATAGCAATGGTGTATGTTTGGGGTGAGTATAAGGGTAATATAGCAATGGTGTATGTGTGTGGTGAGTATAAAGGTAATATAGCAATGGTGTATGTTTGTGATGTGTATAAGTGTAATATAGCAATGGTGTATGTTTGTGGTGAGTATAAAGGTAATATAGCAATGGTGTATGTTTGTTGTGAGTATAAGGGTGATATAGCAATGGTGTATGTGTGTGGTGAGTATAAGGGTAATATAGCAATGGTGTATGTTTGTGGTGACTATAAGGGTAATATAGCAATGGTGTATGTTTGTGGTGAGTATAAGGGTTATATAGCAATGGTGTATGTTTTTAGTGAGTATAAGGGTAATATAGCAATGGTGTATGTTTGTGGTGAGTATAAGGGTGATATAGCAATGGTGTATGTTTGTGGTGAGTATACGGGTAATATAGCAATAGTGTATGTTTGTGGTGAGTATAAGGGTAATATAGCAATGGTGTATGTTTGTGATGTGTATAAGTGTAATATAGCAATGGTGTATGTTTGTAGTGAGTATAAGGGTAATATAACAATGGTGTATGTTTGTGGTGAGTATAAAGGTAATATAGCAATGGTGTATGTGTGTGATGTGTATAAGTGTAATATAACAATAGTGTATGTTTGTGATGTGTATAAGGGTGATATAGCAATGGTGTATGTTTGTGGTGAGTATAAGTGTAATATAGCAATGGTGTATGTTTGTGGTGAGTATAAGGGTAATATAGCAATGGTGTATGTGTGTGGTGAGTATAAGGGTAATATATCAATGGTGTATGTTTGTGGTGAGTATAAGGGAAATATAGCAATGGTGTATGTTTGTGGTGAGTATAAAGGTAATATAGCAATAGTGTATGTTTGTGATGTGTATAAGTGTAATATAACAATAGTGTATGTTTGTGATGTGTATAAGGGTGATATAGCAATGGTGTATGTTTGTGATGTGTATAAGGGTAATATAGCAATGGTGTATGTGTGTGGTGAGTATAAGGGTAATATATCAATGGTGTATGTTTGTGGTGAGTATAAGGGAAATATAGCAATGGTGTATGTTTGTGGTGAGTATAAAGGTAATATAGCAATGGCGTATGTTTGTGTTGAGTATAAGGGTAATATAGCAATGGTGTATGTGTGTGGTGAGTATAAGGGTAATATAGCAATGGTGTATGTTTGTGGTGAGTATAAGGGTAATATAGCAATGGTGTATGTGTGTGGTGAGTATAAGGGTAATATATCAATGGTGTATGTTTGTGGTGAGTATAAGGGAAATATAGCAATGGTGTATGTTTGTGGTGAGTATAAAGGTAATATAGCAATAGTGTATGTTTGTGATGTGTATAAGTGTAATATAACAATAGTGTATGTTTGTGATGTGTATAAGGGTGATATAGCAATGGTGTATGTTTGTGATGTGTATAAGGGTAATATAGCAATGGTGTATGTGTGTGGTGAGTATAAGGGTAATATATCAATGGTGTATGTTTGTGGTGAGTATAAGGGAAATATAGCAATGGTGTATGTTTGTGGTGAGTATAAAGGTAATATAGCAATGGCGTATGTTTGTGTTGAGTATAAGGGTAATATAGCAATGGTGTATGTGTGTGGTGAGTATAAGGGTAATATAGCAATGGTGTATGTTTGTGGTGAGTATAAGGGTAATATAGCAATGGTGTATGTTTGTGGTGAGTATAAGGGTTATATAGCAATGGTGTATGTTTGTGTTGAGTATAAGGGTGATATAGCAATGGTGTATGTTTGTGGTGAGTATAAGGGTAATATAGCAATGGTGTATGTTTGTGGTGAGTATAAGGGTGATATAGCAATGGTGTATGTGTGTGGTGAGTATAAGGGTAATATAGCAATGGTGTATGTTTGTTGTGAGTATAAGGGTGATATAGCAATGGTGTTTGTTTGTGGTGAGTATAAGGGTAATATAGCAATGGTGTATGTTTGTGGTGAGTATAAGGGTAATATATCAATGGTGTATGTTTGTGGTGAGTATAAGGGTAATATAACAATGGTGTATGTTTGTGGTGAGTATAAGGATAATATAGCAATGGTGTATGTTTGTGGTGAGTATAAGGGTAATATATCAATGGTGTATGTTTGTGGTGAGTATAAGGGAAATATAGCAATGGTGTATGTTTGTGGTGAGTATAAAGGTAATATAGCAATGGCGTATGTTTGTGTTGAGTATAAGGGTAATATATCAATGGTGTATGTTTGTGGTGAGTATAAGGGTGATATAACAATGGTGTATGTGTGTGGTGAGTATAAGGGTAATATAGCAATGGTGTATGTTTGTTGTGAGTATAAGGGTGATATAGCAATGGTGTATGTGTGTGGTGAGTATAAGGGTAATATAGCAATGGTGTATGTTTGTGGTGAGTATAAGATTAATATAGCAATGGTGTATGTTTGTGGTGGGTATAAGTGAGCCATGTTTGTATTTTTTTCAAGTTTGCATTGCCTATAAGTGTGATCTGTAACTTGTTTGTGATGAGTGTATTAATGTCATTGCTACGTCACATGTTGGTGTTGAGTATAAGAGTGACATTGCTATGTCACATGTTGGTGTTGAGTATAAGAGTGTTATTGCTACGTCACATGTTGGTGTTGAGTATAAGAGTGTCATTGCTATGTCACATTTTGGTGTTGAGTATAAGAGTGTCATTGCTAAGTGACATGTTGATGTTGAGGTAAAGAGTGGTACTGCTACGCCACATCCTGGTGTTGAGTATAAGAGTGTCATTGCTATGTCATATGTCGGTGTTGAGTATAAGAGTGTCATTGCTATGTCACATGTTGGTGTTGAGGTAGAGTGTCATTGCTATGTCACATGTTGGTGATGAGCATAAGAATGTCACTGCTGTGTCACATGTTGGTGTTGACTATAAGAGTGTTGTTGCTATGTCATATGTTGATGTTGACTATAAGAGTGTTGTTGCTAAATGACATGTTGGTGCCGACTATAAAAGTGTTGTTGCTATGTCATATGTTGGTGTTGACTATAAGAGTGTTGTTGCTATGTCATATGTTGGTGTTGACTATAAGAGTGTCATTGCTAAGTGACATGTTGGTGTTGAGTATAATAGTGTCGCTGCTACATCACATGTTGGTGTTGAGTATAAGAATGTCATTGCTACATCACATGTTGGTGTTGAGGTAAAGAGTGTCATTGCTATGTCACATGTTGGTGTTGAGGTAAAGAGTGTCATTGCTATGTCATATGTTGGTGTTGAGTATAAGAGTGTCATTGCTATGTCACATGTTGGTGTTAAGGTAAAGGGTGTCATTGATATGTCACAAGCTGGTGTTGAGGTAAAGAGTGTCATTGTTATGTCACATGTTGGTGTTGAGTATAAGAATGTCATTGCTATGTCACATGTTGGTGTTGAGGTAAAGAGTGTCATGGTTATGTCACATGTTGGTGTTGAGTATAAGAATGTCCTTGCTATGTCACATGCTGGTGTTGAGTATAAGAGTGTCATTGCTATGTCACATGCTGGTGTTGAGTATAAGAATGTCCTTGCTATGTCACATGTTGGTGTTGAGTATAAGAATGTCCTTGCTATGTCACATGTTGGTGTTGATAATAAGAGTGTCATTGCTAACTGACATGCTGGTGTTGAGTATAAGAATGTCCTTGCTATGCCACATGTTGGTGTTGAGGTAAAGAGTGTCATGGTTATGTCACATGTTGGTGTTGAGTATAAGAATGTCATTGCTATGTCACATGTTGGTGTTGAGGTAAAGAGTGTCATGGTTATGTCACATGTTGGTGTTGAGTATAAGAATGTCCTTGCTATGTCACATGTTGGTGTTGATAATAAGAATGTCATTGCTAACTGACATATTGGTGTTGAGTATAAGAATGTCATTGCTATGTCACATGTTGGTGTTGAGTATAAGAATGTCATTGATATGTCACATGTTGGTGTTGAGTATAAGAGTGTCATTGCTATGTCACATGTTGGTGTTGACTATAAGAGTGTCATTGCTATGTCACATGTTGGTGTTGACTATATGAGTGTCATTGCTATGTCACATGTTGGTGTTGAGTATAAGAGTGTCATTGCTATGTCACATGCTGGTGTTGACTATATGAGTGTCATTGCTATGTCACATGTTGGTGTTGAGTATAAGAGTGTCATTGCTAACTGACATATTGGTGTTGAGTATAAGAATGTCATTGCTATGTCACATGTTGGTGTTGAGTATAAGAATGTCATTGATATGCCACGTGTTGGTGTTGAGTATAAGAATGTCATTGATATGCCACGTGTTGGTGTTGAGCATAAGAGTGTCATTGCTATGTCACATATTGGTGTTGAGTATAAGAGTGTCATTGCTATGTCACATGTTGGTGTTGAGTATAAGAGTGTCATTGCTATGTCACATGTTGGTGTTGAGTATAAGAGTGTCATTGCTATGTCACATGTTGGTGTTGACTATATGAGTGTCATTGCTATGTCACATGTTGGTGTTGAGTATAAGAGTGTCATTGCTATGTCACATGTTGGTGTTGACTATAAGAGTGTCATTGCTATGTCACATGTTGGTGTTGAGTATAAGAGTGTCATTGCTAACTGACATGCTGGTGTTGAGTATAAGAGTGTCATAGCTATGTCACATGTTGGTGTTGAGTATAAGAATGTCATTGCTATGTCACATGTTGGTGTTGACTATAAGAGTGTCATTGGTATGTCACATGTTGGTGTTGAGTATAAGAGTGTCATTGCTATGTCACATGTTGGTGTTGACTATAAGAGTGTCATTGCTATGTCACATGTTGGTGTTGAGTATAAGAATGTCATTGTTATGTCACATGTTAGTGTTGACTATAAGAGTGTCATTGCTATGTCATATGTTGGTGTTGACTATAAGAGTATCATTGCTATGTCACATGTTGGTGTTGATCATTAGAGTGTCATTGCTATGCCACATGTTGGTGTTGACTATAAGAGTGTCATTGCTATGTCACATGTTGGTGTTGAGTATAAGAGTGTCATTGCTATGCCACATGTTGGTGTTGACTATAAGAGTGTCATTGCTATGTCACATGTTGGTGTTGAGTATAAGAGTGTCATTGCTAACTGACATGCTGGTGTTGAGTATAAGAATGTCCTTGCTATGTCACATGTTGGTGTTGATTATAAGAGTGTCTCTGCTACGTCATATGTTGGTGTTGAGTATAAGAGTGTCATTGCTATGCCACATGCTGGTGTTTGGGTAAAGAGTGTCATTGCTGTGTAATATGTTGGTGTTGAGGTAAAGAGTTTCATTGTTATGTCACATGTTGGTGTTGAGGTAAAGAGTGTCATTGTTATGTCACATGTTGGTGTTGACTATAAGAGTGTCATTGTTATGTCACATGTTGGTGCTGAGTATACTAGTGTCACTGCTATGTCACAGGTTGGTGTTGAGTATAAGAGTGTCATTGCTACGTCACATGTTGGTGTTGAGTATAATAGTGTCATTGCTATGTCACATGTTGGTGTTGAGGTAAAGAGTTTCATTGCTATGTCACATGTTGGTGTTGAGGTAAAGAGTTTCATTGCTATGTCACATGTTGGTGTTGACTATATGAGTGTCATTGCTACGTCATATGTTGGTGCTGAGTATAAGAATGTCATTGCTATGTCACATCTTGGTGTTGAGGTATAGTGTCATTGTTATGTCACATGTTGGTGTTGAGTATATGAGTGTCACTGCTATGATACATGTTGGTGTTGAGGTAAAGAGTGGTACTGCTATGCCACATGCTGGTGTTGAATATATAAGAGTGTCATAGCTATGTCACATGTTGGTGTTGAGTATAAGAGTGTCACTGCTACGTCACATGTTGGTGTTGAGTATAAGAGTGTCATTGCTATGTCATATGTTGGTGTTGAGCATATGAGTGCCATTGCTATGTCACATGTTGGTGTTGACTATAAGAGTGTCTTGCTTAGTGACATGTTGGTGTTGACTATAAGAGTATCATTGCTATGTCACATGTTGGTGTTGACTATAAGAGTGACATTGCTAAGTGACATGTTGGTGTTGACTATAAGAGTGTCATTGCTGTCACATGTTGGTGTTGATCATATGAGTGTCATTGCTATGTCACATGTTTGTGTTGACTATAAGAGTGTCATTACTATGTCACATGTTGGTGTTGAGGTAAAGAGTGTCATTGATATGTCACAAGTTGGTGTTGAGGTAAAGAGTGTCATTGCTATGTCACATGTTGGTGTTGACTATAAGAGTGTAATTGTTTTGTCACATGTTGGTGTTGAGGTAGAGTGTCATTGCTATGTCCCATGTTGGTGTTGAGTATAAGAGTGTCATTGCTAAGTGACATGTTGGTGTTGACTATAGGAGTGTCATTGCTATGTCACATGTTGGTGTCAAGCATATGAGTGTCATTGCTATGTCACATGTTGGTGTTGATCATATGAGTGTCATTGCTATGTCACATGTTGGTGTTGACTATAAGAGTGTCATTGCTATGTAACATGTTTATGTTGAGGTAAAGAGTTTCATCTGATCATTGCTATGTCAAATGTTGGTGTTGACTATCAGAGTGTCATTTCTATGTCACATGTTGGTTATGAGGTAAAGAGTGTCATTGCTATGTTACATGTTGGTGTTGAGGTAAAGAGTGTAATTGTTAAGTCACATGTTGTATGATCAGGTGTCACATGTCATGTTCAGTACAGTAGTAAATGCATGTTGTATGATCAGGTGTCACATGTCATGTTCAGTACAGGAGTGGTAAATGAATGTTGTATGATGTGGTGTTACATGTCATGTTCAGTACAGGAGTGGTAAATGCAGTTTTTATGATCAGGTGTCACATGTCATGTTTAGTACAAGAGTGGTAAATGAATGTTGTATAATCAGGTGTTACATGTCATGTTCAGTACTGGAGTGGTAAATGAATGTTGTATGATGTGGTGTCACATGTCATGTTCAGTTCTGGAGTGTTAAATGCATGTTGTATAATCAGGTGTCACATGTCATGTTTAGTACTGTCCCCACATTGTCATTGGAGAAATAAAATATGTGTAAGAAAAAAATAATTGTATAAGAAAAAAATAATTGTATAAGAAAACAAAATTGAATCATAATTTCCTGTCAATATGCACATCTACATAGTATGTTCTTATTATCTACAAAGTTTCATGAAATTATGTTGTGTGGTTTTAGAGGAGTTGCGATGACAAACTGTTGCAGAAGTACATTGAAACAAATAAGTTCAAAGGGGCGTAACTCCTAGAAAAAAAATTGAATCATAATTTCCTGTCGATATGCACATCAACATAGTATGTCCTTATTATCTGAAAAGGTTTCCTGAAATTCTGTTGTGTGGTTTGAGAGGAGTTGCGATGACAAACTGTTGCAGTAGTACATTAAAGTAAATAAGTTCAAAGGGGCGTAACTCCTAGAAAAAAAAAATTACTGACGGACGGACGGGTCAAAAACATTATACCCTCCACAACCCGTTGCATGGGGTATATATAAATAGAATGTACACTGAATCACTGAACACTTACAAGGGCAGTGTTTAACTGATCCACATTATGTGTACTATATATTAAATATCTGTAAATGTGTTAAACATTTTACTTTACTTACATAATCATCTCTACATTCCAAGTTAGCTCCGTTCTTTACACATAATTCTACCTCTTTTATATTCCCCTGCTTTGCAGCTGTAAGAAGTTTCTGTAAGCAAAACAAAGCTTTAACATTTTCCTCTAGAACATACAAATGTATTATAAATGTAATAATTGAATTTAACAAGCTACATTTTTACAGTTTCAACAGTTTATACCAAATACAGTGATTACCAAGAAAGGGTGAAATTGTTGTCTATAATTTCAGTTTTTTTTTTTAGAAAAGTCTGTAGACAATTGTATTATGCATCAGTTTTGAGATCAGCCTAAGTTTTTGTTGAGGTTTGTGTTGCTCGGTCTTCATGGTCTTTAGTTTTTTATGTAATGTTTTGAATATAAAAAGAAGACGTGGTATGATTGCCAATGACAAAAATGAATGAGACAATTCTACAAAATAAACAAAATGACACAGAAAATAACAACTATAGGTCACTGTACAGCCTTCAACAATGAGCAAAGCCCATATGGCATAGTCAGCTATAAATGGCCCTGAAATGACTAATGTAGACTGTTGAATTTTGATTGTTTTTCATTTTTTTCCATGGCGTTGTCAGATTCTCTTCGACTTAAAGAGTTGTGAATGTCCTACAATATCTTACGTTTCTTTTTTTTTTGTCTCCTGGAATTTTGTATATTGAAATTCTGTTCACTGTAGTCATTTTGATTTCTCCTGTTCTCCCCCTGAGAATACTGCATGCCTGTATCTTATGTACAGTTTATAGACAACATAGGTCACATGACATAGGTCACATGACACTGAATTTTAAGAAGAAAAACTTACCCCATCCCAACTTGCCATTATATCCTGTAAAAGAAAATGAAATCATTGTATATTTATAAAAATAAGGAGATATGATTACCAATGAGACAACTATCCACTTAAGTTCAAATGAAGTGGATGTAAGCAATTATAGGCAACGGTACGGCCTTCAACAATAAGAACCAGAGGCTGTCAAGTGACAGCAAACTGGATTTTCCTGCATAGGTCGAACCCTGAACAGTTGAACAAGTATGGACACAACATTTAAGCTTAAAACAGCTCTGAATTGGGATTCTGATTGAATATTTATAATAGATTATTTTCTAATTAAGAGGGAATGCCACGAACCATCAAGCTTCCTCCCTAAAATTTATTGAAAGTACATTTTTAATTAATAATGAAAATGATATTTGCAAATCTGAAACACAAACAGGATCATGTAAAAAAATAAACATTAACACACACAGCAAAAATGAATTACCACATAACAACTGTGACATCTACCTTCATAACACACATGACTTTAAAAAAAAGTCAAAAAGAAATGTTGATGTTATCATTACTCAGGTCAGTAACACTACCTTATATGGAAATGCATGAATTAGCATAATTATGTTCTCGCACGTGTAATTGTTTATTTACGTGTGACGCAATTTATTGTTACCTGGGTTTTTGACCAATCCACTAAATAAACAACAATGCATTATGGACTACTACGTGTTTACAATCAACCAAGAACATGTGCTACTTACTTAAATACCACACATTTTGTCGTGCAATGCGGGATTAACAATTTCGCTTAGTTTTTCATTTTTTGTATCCACATTTATAGTTCGTGATATAAAGTATTCGTTCCATGCTCAGATTAATGAAGAGTTCTTTCTATGCGAAGAAAAAGTGTTTAATTTACCAGATATACAGCTATTCGCGTGTTTGATGATGACATGCAGAATTCATGTATTTGTCCACCAGACAGCAACGAAACAACAGTGAAAAACAAAATTACACATCAGACAAACATACAAGTGTAAAGTTAGCCATCGATTACAGCCGATGCTAATAATCATGCGTGCAGAAACTTTCGTATAGATAGTTAAAGAGAAATGTGTGATCCATGAATTTTGTGTTCATACAAAAGACGAAGACTAAGAGTTTGTCAAGTATCTGATGGGGTCACTAAACTTTTTGAGTTTAAAAATATATATTGCACCTACTTTTATGTTTAAAAAGTAATTTAAATCGAGGACAAAATGTGTTTATATATTTGTCTTTAAGAGACAATAGCGTATAATCATCAATCGTGGCCATTAATAGCCGACTATACGGTATGGGGTTTTCTCATTGTTGAAGGCGTTACAGTTGCCTATCATTACTTATATCCACTTTATTTGTGCTTAAGTGGATAGTTGTCCCATTTGGCAATCATACCCCATCTCCTTATTTTTGTATATAAACATCCCTCAGAAGTTCGGGTTTCCATTATAAAGTATTTACATACATGACAGTGTTTACAAAAAAGTATTGATTTTTGACATATTTCAGTATTTGGCACTTTCAAACTGTTCCCTTTGCTCTGACGGTAGTGGAAAACAACTGTTGTTTCATATTTTTCCTCTTTGCTAAGATTTTTTTTCAAATGGAGATATTAGATTTTTTAAATTTTTAACAGACTCGTACTCGAACATTTGTCAATCTTAATAAAATCATTGATGATGTTATCCATGTTTATGTTCGACAACGTGGGAAATTTGATATGTTTTGTGAAAATTGCACCTTTACACCTAAACCTACTATATTTCTATTATGCATTGGATATACAAATTTCTATTTTTGTATATAAAATAAGGCCGATTTTTTTTATGTTATTTTACACAAATAATTTTTGGTCACTTTATAGCTTACTAATCGGATATATTGCACAGGACAGCAGCCGAACGATAAAAATACCTATGACGGACTCTGCTGTTGCTGTTCTATAGTCGGGTTGTTGTCTCTTTGACACATTCCCAATTTCCATTCTCAATTTTATGCATCGAGTGATGAAACTATACAAAATATGTTAAGCTATTTACCGTCTGAGCTTTAATAACACTTATTTTTAGCATACTGAATATTAGGATGTTCAGATCCTGATAAAAAATTTACACATCCAGACTCCAGTACATATAGAAGTGTTTCTGTGCCAGTTTTTGTGTTTTTCGAGGCAGAAATGTTTTTGGAATGACATTATATATGTTTTAAAGAGATTACAAAATTTTCATACTTGTCAGTAATCATTTCATACGAAATTTCACGGTTTCATGTCGTGAAATTATTGCACAGGTACAATGCATAACAATGGAAAAAAACCTGTTTAACTACTTTTACAAGGCGAGAAAGAAAGTCGAACAGTGAAGCTCGTAAGCAATACTTTTTTCAATCTGAGCATGCAAACTGAAGATTATGTGATTTTAAAGAAACGTGTTAAAGTAAAGTCCCTTACTTATTACAATACAATTAAATACCCAAAGTGAAATCTGGTGGTACGAGTTCTACAACCGTCAATATGGGATTACATGTGGGTCTTCGTCAAACTGTTATTGCAACTTCAGCATGTTACTGTTAAGTCTTTCTGCAAGGCCTTAATGCCACTTTATATTCATACCCCTTCTGCCACCAGTCAATCAGAATCTGAAAAAAAGTTTTAAAACATGTAAACAGATTAAACAGAATAGAGAATGGAAACAAGGAATGTGTCAAAGAGGCAACAACCCAACCAGAGAGCAGAGACAGCCAAAGGCCAACAATGGGTCATCAACACAGCGAGAAAATTCCGCACCCAGAGGCACACTTGATCTGGCCCCTAAAGGCTAAACAATAATGATTACTAGTTCAGCAAAGTAAAGGCAAATATGTTTGTTATTTGTAAAATAAATCATAACTATTTTAATTTTTAGTGGCCTCTAGGGAACTCTTGAAACTGTGCGCAGAAACTAAATGCATAGCCATGATAACTAATTTTTGAATCAAATTAATACATTTTTCATTAACCATGGTAAATCAATGAGACGAGGCTTTTAAGGGATAAACTTAGCTATTATAACAAGGCTTAGTTATTTAAGGCATGTAACTTACTATATATGAGAAACTTGGGAATTACTGGGAAGCTTGCGCAGATCCTCATTACATGCTCTGATCATTATTTCTTACAATAAATTAAAATACATTGTAATTAAGCATGTACATGTATATGTCTGAGCAAATGCTTTGGAGTGATGAAGAGAAGCTGTAATAACACCCTTTAGTTATTACAGACATACATGTACTTTTTCTGTAATAACATAGGTGTACTATCTGACTATGCATGATTGGAAAACTATGAACTGTTATATCTTTCTATAGTTGAGTATACCGGTACATAAAGACAATAGTATTAATATCAATAGAACTTGTATACATTTTAACAAAACTAATGATGTATTGTTCCTTTGAAACATGTAACATACATATGTTATCACAGTTCTTTGATTTTTTAGTCCACAATAACAAATGTATGTTATTTTTCTGTAACAACTCTATAGAGTTTATATATCCTTGACTGACTGAACCATGAAAATGAGGTCAACGTCGGGTGACAGCTGCCAGTTGGACATGTACATCTTATAATGATTCCATATACAAATAAATTGGGAATGTTCCCATGGGACACAGAAGGTTTCATATCATTTGGTTGAGGCAAATTTAAGTTAGAGAACGGATACCAACTTTGGGACGCATGGACATATGTAGGGACAGACGCACGCACAGACTGACAAGGACATAAATATAGTAGACCTATTGCTTACAGTATTTAAGATGTGATAGATAGTTTATTCTCATAAAACCATGAAGTACATAGGTTACAGAGAAGTTAAAAACATGCATATGGACTTGACCCATACAAATTTAACCTTGCATGTTCACTGATCCATGAATAGAAAACTGTCTGACGGGCACTAGAACCCTGCAAGGTATGCACGTACCAAATATAGTTATCCAATTACTCATAATAAGAGAGAAATTAAGCATACTAATAATCTGAATTTTTTTTTCAAGTAGTCACTGAACCATGAAAATGAGGTCAAGGACAATGGACATATGACAGACAGAAACTTCATAACATAAGGCATCTATATCCAAAGTACGAAGTATGCAGGATCCAGGTCTTCTACCTTCTGAAATATTGGGCTTTTAAGAAGTCTGTTTACGATGAATCTGAATGTCTAAGAGACATATCTAAGTCAATTTTATTGTTAGCTATACAAGTAAATAAAATTCACTTGTATAAGTATTCTACAAATTTACTTATATAAGTATATTTTTTTTTACTTCTTCAAGTAAATAAAAAAGTACTTGTACAAGTAGTACCCCTGACTGTACGTTATACAGGGAATTATTTGTACAGATTCTCATCGATCTATTTTCAACAAATTCGTTCATCGTATGATTTGCTCTATACAATACAGAGTTTATTGAGTTCATACAATACAGACATGACAAAGTTTATACAATACAGACATGACAGAGTTTATACAATACAGACATGACAGAGTTTATACATTACAGACATCACAGAGTTTATACAATACAGACATGACAGAGTTTATACAATACAGACATGACAGAGTTTATACAATACAGACATGACAGAGTTTATACAATACAGACATGACAGAGTTTATACAATACAGACATGACAGAGTTTATACATTACAGACATGACAGAGTTTATACAATACAGACATGACAGAGTTTATACAATACAGACATAACAGAGTTTATACAATACAGACATGACAGAGTTTATACAATACAGACATGACAGAGTTTATACAATACAGACATGACAGAGTTTATACAATACAGACATGACAGAGTTTATACAATACAGACATGACAGAGTTTATACAATACAGACATGACAGAGTGTATTATGTGTATTGGATATTGTCAAAATGGCCAAATCCAACCCGCCACTGTAAGGATTAGGTGGGCAACCCTGCCTTAACCAATGAATGGTAGACAAACAAAGAGAGAGTCCAGGAGAAGGGAAATCATTTGACAAAGACACATGCAGGACAATAATGTCACACCATGTCTTAGATGATTTTTTATTAGTTGTTATAGGCTTTGAGCTAGCTGTCAATACCTGAGAATACTCTCAGATCTGTACAATGTGTTTTTGTTGTTGTGAGGGATGTGTAAATACGCTGTCAAGTCCGGTATATATATATATATGTAGGACTCTAAAGTGTGATGGGGAGGCTAAAGTACGATGGTCAGGCTAAAGTGCGATGGTCAACGCTAAAGTGCGATTCCTTCATTCGCTAAAGTCCGATGGTATGCTTAAGTATAGTCGTAAGAAACGTAGATGGATTATGACGTTAACAGTCGTTTATAAAAATCAAAAATGTACATGCTGGAAGTTATATTTCATTAACAACTGTCATATCCATGACTAAATTAATTCAAACCTAACCGTGCTTTGTTGTCTCAATCAAATGTGTTGGTTTTTTTACGGGTGCTCAGTCCCCGTTAAAATTTTGTGAATTTTATGGAAAAGTAACGTTTGTAAAATAAATACATGTTTTCAAATTCATGCATAAATTACAAATTGTCAGCTACATCACTAGTTTGTACATGTTGTACATTGTAGGAAAATATAACAAATACATGTGCTCGCTACGAAAAAGGAGAAAACTTAGACATCTCTTTTCTCTCGCATTTTATTAAAAGCTTATACAAATAAATCTTAAAACATTCTGACTATGAACGAATTTTGTATGTGTAATTTACAATGGCGCCTGCAAGGGAGGTGTTCAAATAATTGATAGACTGTGTGAATGGTACGCTACATGAATGATCCAAATATTTGATACGACCGAATAGTTAAAAAAAAAAATTCTATGAAATACAGTATTTTGTTACCTAAATTATCTTTATAGCAATAAAAACGTGGTCGGTCTTAAAAATTAAGTAACAATCACTTAAGCCACAGATATTTATAAAGCCTATTACATATTTATAGCTTAGCATTCTAGCTTTTGCAAAAAGACAATTTTTTAACATCCATGTACTTTCACGGTTTTAGCTCATAAATCCAACACTTTTGGTCCATCGCACTTTAGCGTGATATACCATCGTACTTTAGCAAACAAACAGCCATTGCACTTAAGCGTGATACACCAACGTACTTTAGCGAAGACCATCGCACTTTAGCGTGACCATCGCACATTAGAGTACCATCGCACTTTAGAGTCCTACATATATATATATATATATAAGTGTTAAAAGTTTGTGTGCTTTGTATCAATCTGATGAGTTAAGCCCTTTTCAACTAATTTCTAACCCCGCTCGCCACATTTGTAATGTGCCTGTCCCAAGTCAGTAGCTGGTAGTTTAGAAGTTGTCGTTGGTTCATGTCTGTCATATTTGTTTTTCGTAAGTAGTTTTGTTGTAATTCATCAGTCCTGCCTCTCCCCCAACCATTATAAAAGAGGCATGTTTTTCTAGATTTTAAAATAAGCACGGGATATAAAATCGGTACTCCTACACATATATTAAGTGTCATCTCTCAGACTTTGTCTGATCGATCGTTATTGGAAGTGCTGTGTACTGGCTCTGTATTTCGTAGATTCACATTCCCTAACATGATATTCATAAAATCGCACGGGTTGGCATGGTTTGTGTCTTGGTAGAATCTGGAATTGCTCATCTTTTTGGAGCACATATTTCGTCCTATTTGTCATCTTATTTTTAAGGACCTGGGTTTGTACTTGTCTCTTTGTTTTTCTCATTGTGACTGACGCTACATTAGTCGCTAATTTCCGCGACAAAATTAATTGAAATAAAACTCAGATGAGTGATACAAGGGGTAGAAGGTGTTGCGACCAAAGAGGGCGGGTAGTGTTATCCAACTCTGATATATTTATTTATGTAGTAAATAGTGATGAAACCTCACTCCCCTGATACGTAAAAGGGAGAAACCAAAGATCAAGTGAAAAAAAACAAAAAAAAACCAACAACAACCTAGAACAGGACAGAATGACACTGGACACACAAACTCCGAAATATAAAGACAGATAAAATACCAAGACCTGTAAAACGAAAGAGGGACGAGGGTTAGGACTGAACAGTTGCAATTTGCACAAGTACCAACCCCAATATACTGAGACAAATATCCCGCCTGAGAAGAATAATCGGAATCAAAACAGACAACCACAAATATTATAGAGAACGGAGTTGGTCTTTTTAGAGAAAATTTACCCATACACTTAAGACAGATGCATTGTCGGAATAAAGAGCTGTCAGAATAATGGGCTGTCAGAATAGTGGGCTGTCAGAGTAATGGGCTGTCGGAATAATGGTTGTCGGACTAACGGGATGTCACACATACAAACAACATGAACAAGTCATCACTACTTTTGACAACAAATTTTGATATCATGCTTAATACAATTAGGATTTTCCCCCGATTCCCTGCTATTTTTTTTAGAAATTTCATGTGTCCCGCTCGACTTTTGTTTCCCGTTTTCATGCAAAATAATTTTACTTTCTCGTGTTTACCAAAAATCGGCCAATCCTGCATCACGCTAACTTAGTAAGACCCCAATGAGACCCACTGTGATGACTGAAAGGCGTTATTCATACCTGCCAACTTTTGAAAATGCCCATGGGGTTTTAGCGCGCGACAACAATTTCAAAGGGTTACAATTCTTTGCGACGGCTATTTTGCACTGCTGTTTTGTGGTCTAGAAAAAGTGTCATATTTGAAAGATGAGCTTACATGCCTTTTTCTTAAGTTTATTTGCATAATTCTAGTTATTATATCAGCAGAAAATAAATATGAACATGTACATGTAGCTGTAAGACCAGGAATTATTTTCATGTGTAAGGGCACTAAATAGTTGTTGATTTTTCCAATTTAAAATTATACACAAAGAAGGACCTTTATCAGGTTGGAAACAACACCAAGGGATACCCCCTCAATGTTAGGACATTAAAAACCACTTTTTAAGTACAAATGAGCACACATTCATATTATTTGAAGAAACTTTTCCTAAAGAACTATACATCTTATGATCTATCTGGTATTATATGGTCAACACATGTCCAAGAACTTTGATATGTTATTGGCCTTATATCTTCTTTATTATTCAAAATAATTTGACCCTTCATTTAGAAAAGTTGTTCTTAATATAATGTCAGAATTTCCCATTTTTTAAGTTAATAAATTTACATTTTTCTATTTTATTTTTTTACAAGAGTAAAATGACCCCTTGACTAAGGGTAGTCCCCTCATTTAAGGGATTTCTCATGTTGATATTTAGGGGGGGGGGTCCATGTGAAAAATAATGAATAGTACATTAAACCTTAAATGATTTGGTAGTTTAATTGAATACATAAATAAAATTTTGTTACAGCAAGTGTAATGTCAATAAATTAGTGAATAAACTACTTTTTATTATCTTCATGGTAATACTGCATCATTGAAGTTTGTCAATCAGCCATGCTTTTATTCTTATTCTGTGTAAGAACCTCCTTGCAGTTGAAAAATCATTGGCCATGTTCATGATTTTACAATTTGACCAACAAACAGAAATACAACACAAGTTCAATATCTAGCATGTTAAAGTAATCTTGAGAGAAAACGTTTTTGATTGGCTGATTAATTTGATCATGAGAAACATACAATTTGATTGGCTGAACACGATTGTCCTCCATTTGACACAGTTCAAAATCGGGAACAACAATATTTTTCGTGTAGATTTTCTCCAAATCTTGTTTTAGAGGGTTTTTCAGGAACACGATCGTGCAATCGTGACAAAGGGTCAAAATCGTGTAGTACACGCCTAAATCGTGAAAGTTGGCAGGTATGCGTTATTACATACATACATTGTTTCTTTGTAAAATAAAGGGTTATTTCAACACAATTCACGACAGGAGGAGATAACTCTATAAGAATTACCCCAATAGGCCTGTTATTTTCTGAAATAACTTGTTTAAGTTACATGTATACTTTTGGTGGTATATATAATAATGTAACAACTTTAATTAATATTGTCTCATACCTGTGGATGAGGAACCTAACTTGATGTTAATAATCAGTTATTAACTTTTTTTTAATTTTCAAATACAAAGATTATATATTGTATGCTCAATTTTGATTCTATACGCATTATAAATGAAGGTTCAGGCAAGCTTTTTAAAAAAGAAAACTTTTAAAAACAAAACAAAAAATGTGACAAACATCAGCGCCGCCTGGTGTCTAAAAACTCTTACACTTTTCAAATGCACTTTTTAACTTATAAATTTGTTTCCATAAACAATTTTACCTTGAAGAAAATAAAATCACTTAGTTAAATGATTAATTAAACATTTCTTCTGTACTTGTTCAGAACATTTCGTCTTAATGCGAAGAAGAAGAGATATGGAAACCCGATCGTCCTGTTGCTGACCCGTTTCAAAAATGTAAAGAATATTTTTAAAATGAGCTAAAATAGTATGTCATTTCTTCACATCAGTCAAATATAACAGAAATATTTAAAACTTACCCTTAAAAGCCCTCGAAATTACGTCTTCTTGGTGAAAAAGAATTGTTTGCAGTTTGTCGATAGCAGCAACGCGGAAGTTTTGTCAAAACGAGACACTGGAGATCGGGATTGGGACAAGTCGGACCAAGAAAACTCGGACCACTTTTAAAGAAACTCGGATTAGATTGAAAGACAAATCGGACCAGGTTGAAACAATGATTGGACCCATTTAAAATGTTATTATGGTGGAGGAAGCCGAAGAATTCGAGTCAAATAGGCACCTGGTTCAATCGGCACCTGGTCAAATCGGCACCTGGTATAGTCAATTCGGCACCCGATGTAGTCATTTCGGCACCCATGTTGAATATGTTTTTTCAGTATTTTAAATGCCGATTTGACTTTTTCTATATGTGCCGATTTGACTTGTACCCGAAGCCGAAGTACTCGGAGAAAACCACCGGGCCACTCGGTGGAAACAGACAAACCAGAGAGATATCAAAAGATTGATCTCCAGGTCAAAGTAGGGGACAACTTTGACAAACCGAGGCCCCCAAAGTACCCATTCTAGTTTAAACTCCGGTCTGGGTACCAGAGATGTGTGTGAGAGGGTGAAAATTACCCTTCTGATGTACTGATATTTTTAGCACCCGAGCAGGCGCGTATCTCCCTATACGCTAACACGCAGTTGGGTGCACATCGATTCGGCATGTAAAAAAAATTATAAATTAAATATTTAAAAGAAACACATATGTTGTCACTTTTTTAATTGATGAAATGTCATTGAATAACGGCATTTGGTTTCAAAATAGAAGTTTTATTGGAGATCATGACAAAATCGGACAGTAACTTGTATCTTTCACAAGATTTGAATTTGTCAAGTTATACTCAGTCTAAGACATGTAGTTTCGGAGCATATTTTACAGAGTACGGTTTTTCTGTTTAAAATGAGATGTACCAATCGACATTAGATTTATCAGAACCCTTCGATATCGTTGAAATCATGTCACGGCAATGTCTTCGACGGACTACCAGAGCCAATCATCCTGCAATCACGCCAAAAAAGTATTGGAAACTCAAAGTCTCATTATATTTTGCGTTTATAGACCATATGATAATGGAAGTGGAGAGTGGAGTGGCGTCTGGTATTATCAGAAAATCGCTTTTTTGTGCCGTATCTGCTTCCTCGTGTTGTAGGAAATATAACAAACGAACAAATATCAACATTGTCTGAGACATACGAAACTGACCTGGTATGTAATTTTGACGAATTCAATTGGGATGTCGCTCGATGGCGAACACGTACACTGGTTTACAACATCTCGCGAGTGCTACCGTGGAGATGCATCAGTGTACTACGTCTGTTGAAATCAAATGTACGATCAACAATGAACAATGACAGGTTATCATCGCTAGCATTACTGCATATTCATCGGGATTTCAGTGTGAATATTGACAAATAAATAGAGAAGCTCGTTTCTGCCTAGACCCGAAGAGCAGATTTTGGACAATTTTGAGTAAATTCTGTATCAGAAAAATGTGTAGTTTATGTTTTCAATTAACCATGATTTACACTATTCAGAAGATTTATGAATAGTTTTACATTCATAAATTGTTAATAAGTCTTATCTACGTGTAGCTCCTCTTTCAACTGTCCTATGACCAAAAACCGAAAAAAAACATTTTCCTGCTTAAAGGGTCCCAAAAATTGTTCGCCTCGCTCCGCTCGGAGGTAGTTGCTTGCACATCGTTTCTTTCTAGCTACGCCCCTGCCGAGTGAGAATCGAACTCGGTACCTTTAGCACTGTAGCCATCGGTCATAACCATATCAAAGTGGGGGGGGGGGGCCTTTTTAGGAACGTCGGGAACGGGTGTTTTTAAGCTCGGGATTTCGGGATTGACCCTTCCGGGATCTGGGAATTCTTTTTTCGAATTTCGGGATGTCGGGATTTGAATTTATTTAAATCGGGACCTCGGGATTTCATGTTTTTAAGCACGGGATTTCGGGATCAGGACCCCCCCCCTCATAACACCACGAACTCACATAAAAATATATAAATGTTAAGTAAAAAAACGTCAAACATTTTTTTTTTTAAACTATTTGACAAAATTTCAATTGTTTGATGTATGCTCATTGCTCATTGGCACTCATACCACAGTTTCTTAATACTTTGTCACCTCAGTGAGGGTCTGGAATGGGGGGAGGAGGATGTCGTAGAACATTGAACGTGATTCAACTCAGTGACACATGTAAATTCAGAAAGTTACTTAGCAATATTTTTTGTAGAATAGTATATTTGTTTTCTACAAGTTCAACTTGTATGCGAAAACAGTCATGTACGTGCATTTAATTTTCTTGTTGGCTTTATTTTAAGAAAAAAAAAATTGACGTGTACCCTTGGGAAATGCAGGAATTTTCACTTCCGCACACAAAAGTCTAAACACTTTCTGATATGTCAAATCCTCTGTTTGCTAAGAATTTATCTCCTGGTAAAAGTTTCGTTAACAGTCGACAATTTTAAGTTATTTTCTGTTTACTAGATCGTCCACCCTCACGTTCATCCAACCTTTAGACAGACGGTATACAAGAGGGTGTGGATGGGGTATAAAGAATAGAGTAAAATGGGCAAAATAGAGAATAGAGAATAATGGGATGCTAAAATATAATGAACAACTGCAAAATTTCAAAAAAAATATACTGATTGCAGAAAACTGAGAACAATGTTCCGTCAGAATATAGTTATCAAGTTATTACAGAATAGCCATTATTTTTAAAGATAAAGAATAACGAGCAAAAAAAAATAGAATACAGAAATGAACCGGGACTCCCCATCCACACCCTCATACATGTAATATAATGACACAGATAAACAAATCAAAAACTTCACAGTTACTTGACCAGGTCTCAGCACGGGCAAGTACAATATAAGGTCTCTATAAAAACAGTAAAAAACAATGTCACAAATCTAGGAAACTTTCCATGTCACAAAAATATATAACTTTACCCTGTCACAGAAATATGTAACTTTACCCTAACACAGAAATGTGTAACTTTACCCTGTCACAGAAATGTGGAACTTAACGCTGTCACAGAAATATATGTAACTTTACCCTGTCACAGAAATATGTAACTTTACCCTGTCACAGAAATGTGTAACTTAACGCTGTCACAGAAATATGTAACTTTACCCTGTCACAGAAATGTGTAACTTAACGCTGTCACAGAAATATGTAACTTTACCCTGACACAGAAATATGTAACTTTACACTGTCACAGAAATATGAAACTTTACACTATCACAGAAATATGTAACTCTAAACTGTCACAGAAATATATAACTTTACCCTGACACAAAAATATGTAACTTTACCCTGACACAGAAATATGTAACTTTACCCTGACACAGAAATATGTAACTTTACCCTGACACAGAAATATGTAACTTTACCCTGACACAAAAATTTGTAAATACACATGTTCAAAAACATATGTAGCATCTGTTACGGTAAGATAAACTGTAAATTTACCATGTCACAGAAATATGCAACTTTCCGCTGTCACTGACATCATTTTGTAAATGCACCTTGTCATAAACATAGGTAGTTACTCTGTAAAAAAAAACCTGTAAATTTGCCCGGTCACAGAAATATGTAACTAATTAAACTTACTCCGTCACTGAAATATATAACTCAGCCCTGTTACAGAAATTTGTGAATGCACCATGTCACAAACATATGTACGTGTAGCTACTTTGTAAAACAAGTTGTTATCTTTAAAAAAAACAAAAGCAATACGTGAACCTAATACCGCTGACGGCTGGGTCACCAAAAGATTGTTGCTGAATTTTTATTTGCCTTTGAAATGAAATAAATGACTGTGATTAGAAGAAGTCAATTGAGAGTGAATATTTATATCTACTATTTGAATATACATGTTAAAGCTAGACTATTTTATTAAGTACTTGGGAATGTACATGATTTTCCCGATGCAAATCCAAATTTTTACAAACCGGATGACTTCTGCAAATTGCACAAACCAATCGCAATATAAATGTATGCACCCAGTTTGCTTTATAATCTGGAATTCTGCATGCATTTACTTTATCATATCTTTATATTTTATTTCCTGCATGGACTTTCATGTACTCAACTCGTTATTGAAGTTGTCTGTACTCATGGATATGTTAATTGTATAGATAAATCTAAAGTTCAATGTACATGTGCAATGCAAACTGTGACATGTAACTGATTGGGACATCTTATAAACAGACTGTTTTTGGTCTAATAAATTAAGTAAGTAAGTATGACCATGCATGGAAGTCACATGTCAATCTCTTACAGCCGTGTCCTAAATATAGATAAGAAAAACGAAAATGCGCATTCACGAGTGAAATTAGTATAATTTATTTTTTTGAGAACTCAAACCGATAGTGTGCGTTTGAAATGCGCACTATAATGTGAATGAATCAAGACGTGAATGATAGTTGGGCAACACAGTGAATACAATTTTCAAAACTGTACCATAGTACACATATATATGTAGATGTTATAAGGTAATACTATTAAAACAAACAAACAAAAATAGGGTTGACATTTTATAATAAACATACATTCTTGTCAGTAATTTTTTTCCAAAAATTTTGAATATATATACATGTAGTATCAATAAACACAAGCGTCAAGTATTTAAGTACGGACATTTTATTATTCAAATGAATCTATTTTTAAATTCTACCATTCCACTATACGAACAGATTACTATACAAAATATCAGCAAAGACTTATAAATTCATACTTAAACAGTACAAAATAATAGCAATCGGAGAACAGACGGAGATCGACGGAATATAACGACTGACATTTTTCGGGTAAGAACTTTATTAAATTTTGTTATGATTATTGTAAACTATTACTGGGACTATCTTTGTGAATTGAAAACACATAAGTATTTTTATTCACGACCGTTTAAAATTTAAATATTGAATTGATTTATCTTACTTTCCATTTTATGGATATATTACAATACAAAAAAAAATACCAATTACTTATCAAACCTTACTAAAACGATAGGAAATAATTAACATGAAAATATAATTATTATTGTTTATCAACATTTGTTTTGTATGATGCAAGGATTTATTTAAATTTAAAAAATATGCATTTTCATTTACAAATGAATATTTAAAAATACTAAAGCAGAGTATCTTGTCATATAAATAATTATTTCTTAATTGCAACTCTGAAAATATTCTGACTTCAATTTAATATTTAGTTTTTACAGAAACATAGATACATGTACAGTGTATATTTTGTAAATATTTCTTTGATTTCTAATGAATTAATTAAATTGAATACTTTTGATCTAATATAATACACATTTAAAACAGCCGAATGTGTTCCCCTAAGTCTATGTCTATGATGAAAATACACACGTGGTTAAATCTTCAGCTATAATTAGTATGTATGTTATCATGACACGGCATAATACTGACACGCAATAATTTACCTAGATACACACAGTGTACATGGATCGTTTTAAAACACATATAATTGCGTTGTCATAATACTTGTTTAGAAACTTTCACATCAAAGCGCTTATAAACATACACATTATTTTTAACACATATGTTTTGTGAAAAGTCAAAAAGGTTCTTATATGTGTACGATTTATTCCCTGCAACCTATCATTATTGTTTACTTTCTTATTTACTTTGATTGTGTAATGTCACGTGGTAGCCTAGCCACAGAAGGACCCTTCAAAGACTTATATAACTACCTGTATAAATGATCGCAACTTTCGAGACTTTCCGAGAACTTTATTTCGACTCCGGCCGAGAGATATCGAGTGACCAATCGACACATCCAAAACTCGCCAACATTTAAGCGGGAGGGGGGTTCACGCACAAAACCTGTACATTTACCCGTAATTTAAACCCCGCCCCCGTTTTCTATGCTTAAAATTGTTCACCCCCTTATTTTCCTCCCCCCTTTCAGGTTACAAATGACCAGTCCCTTAGTAAGTATTTGCTAAAAATTGTTTACTCATTATCAATACGGTATTGGTCTTCGAACTAGTAATTGGAAAAGATTGATGAAAGGTTGGTGAAGACTGTGACCAAATGACATTTTCGTTCTCTTATTTCACATGAAGACATTTGTCTCAGCCTCTCGATACATGTTTACCTTTAGAGATATGGATGCTAGAGATTAAAAAGTGTATAAAGATGAAGACATTTGTCAGCCTCTAGATACATGTTAATCTTTAGAGATATGGATGCTAGAGATATAAGGTGTATACAGATGAAGACATTTGTCAGCCTCTCGATACATGTTTAACTTTAGAGAAATGGATGCTAGAGATATAAGGTGTATAAAGATGAAGACATTTGTCAGCCTCTCGATACATGTTTAACTTTAGAGATATGGATGCTAGAGATTAGAAGGTGTGTGCAGATGAAGACATTTGTCAGCCTCTCGATAAATGTTTAACTTTAGAAATATGGATGCTAGAGATTAGAAGGTGTGTGCAGATGAAGACATTTGTCAGCCTCTAGATACATGTTTAACTTTAGAGATATGGATGCTAGAGATTAGAAGATGTGTGCAGATGAAGACATTTGTCAGCCTCTAGATACATGTTTAACTTTAGAGATATGGATGCTAGAGATTAGAAGGTGTGTACAGATGAAGACATTTGTCAGCCTCTAGATACATGTTTAACTTTAGAGAGATGGATGCTAGAGATTAGAAGGTGTATGCAGATGAAGACATTTGTCAGCCTCTAGATACATGTTTAACTTTAGAGAAATGGATGCTAGAGATTAGAAGGTGTGTGCAGATGAAGACATTTGTCAGCCTCTCGATACATGTTTAACTTTAGAGTTATGGATGCTGGAGATTGAAAAGTGTGTGCAGATGAAGACTTGTGTACAGATGCAAGTAGAAGATTGTGTAAAATAAACTACAATGTACTTAACAAATTGTAAATTGGGGAAAATGTACATGATGTATGGTGTAAGTAATATACTCTATGCAAAACAATTGGAAACACTTAAGAGTGATATACTTGTATATGGTAAAGTGTTTTGACAAGAACGTAACCATGATAACTACCAGGAACACACGAACCAGCAGTTATACATCTAATCAATAGAACAAAGGAATCCCATCTAAGGATTAGAAATGATGAACATATTAGAACAGGTAATATAGCTAATCAATGGAAAAAGAGGGACGAAAGTTACCAAAGGGACAGTCAAACTCATATATCTAAAACAAACTGACAACGCCATGGCTAAAAATGAAAAAGACAAACAAACAACAGTACACACGACACAACATAGAAAACTAAAGAATAAACAACACGAACCCCACCAAAAAACTAGGGGTTATCTCAGGTGCTCCGGAAGGGTAAGCAGATCCTGCTCCACATGCGGCACTTGTCGTGTGGAACATAGGAATCCCATCTAAGGACAAGGTTAGAAATGATGAACATATTAGAACAGGTAATACATCTAATCAATGGAACATGGGAATCTCATATAAGGACAAGGTTAGAAAAGATGAACATATTAGAACAGGTTATATATCAAATCAATGGAAGATAGGAATCCCATCTAAGGGCAAGGTTAGAAATGATGAACATATCAAGACAGGTTTATACTAGTTCACGCTCATGAGATATCAAGACTTTAGCAGAAACAACTGTATTTGAAATTTAATTACGGCACAAATGATCAAGCGTCTACGTGAAGGGTAAAAAAGGCATATACGTCTTGGCAAATACAACGATAGAGAGAGAAAACAGGCATGGTTGTCGTTTGTTGCTGTGTAACATATTTGTTGTTCGTTCATTTTTTTTGTACGAACAGTAGGCCGTTAGTTTTCTCGTTTGAATTGTTTTAAATTTGTCACTTCGGTGCCTTTTATAGCTGACTATGCGGTATGGGCTTTGCTCATTGTTGAAGGCCGTACGGTGACCTAAAGTTGTTTATTTCTGTGTCATTTGTCTCATCATTGGCAATCAAACCACATCTTTTTTCTTATATAAGATTGTGTAAATATCCTGGAGGCGGGAAAAACTTAACGATCATCCATACATTAGACCAAGGATGTGTATAATATATAAATAGAAAATACATGAAAAACACACTATTCAAAATCAATCATTTATTTGTATGATAAACAGAAAAGATATCATATGGAATATTCTCGCAAATAATTTTGTTTTGTTGGCAGACCAAGAACAGTGATGCCACAGAGAAATCTTGCATATCTCAGTTTTTATACCTTATATTTCATGATGATAAAAAGTAGGATACCTATTAAAGCAGAAAATGCCTTTTATATCACTTTTAAATATTTAGAAATTGACTCCTCTCAGTGGTAAATTACACATTTTCCTAGAAAACAAAAGTTATAGGAATATAACAGTCATTCGCCAGTCGTTATGTTCGTCTCCGTATGAGCTGGTAAGACTTTTGAGATAATATTAGAATATGGTGTATTTTTATTGTTTGAAACAGTGTTTAATTAGAAGTTACTGTACATAGACGTTAGAAACCGTCTTTAAATTCATCCATTGTTATAGTTGTAAGGAGGCTAAAATAAATGTACACGTAAAACATTCAATCATATCCCTGCGCCACGATCACCTAGATTTTGCAAATTCATTAATTTTGTATAAGAACAGGGGTGAACTAAAAATTAAGAGGAAAATATGCAAACTTACTTTTATAGTAAATTTTCAATGGCAAGTCAATATTGACATTAAAAGTCCTCCGGAAGGGATTTTCAGATCCCCGAACCCGAAGGGTAATTTCAGCCTCCTATTTGTGTGGAGGGTTTTTATTGTCAATATTAACTGATCACCGAACTTTAATCCGTCAAAAAATCAAGAAAGTTACAGAAGCAACACTTGCATTAAAAACGATGAGTCTAAATCGGATTCAATTGATTATTCATATGACAGATAAACAGTACTTAAGTTAGTATAAAAATACGGAGATGTGGGACGATTGCCAGTGAGACAAATATCTACCAGAGTTTAAAAGAAGTGAATGTTAACAATTATAGGCAACAGTGTGGCCTTCGTCAGTGAGTAAAACCCATACCGTATAGTCGGCTGTAAAAGTCCCAGACATGACAAATGTGAAACAATTCAAGCATACTCATTCATAACAAAGCCATTTATAAAATCAAATACATTTTATTTGGTGTAGGAAAGATTGAACAAAAGCTACTATAATTGATTATTCTTTCGTTTTAAAGAAGTACAAACAAAACTAAAAAGGTTGTGATATTAGACCTATTGTCCAAAAACTAACTGACCACAATGCAGTTTCAATAAAAATAAATACTGAAAGTGGAAACAAAGCGCGGGGTTATTTGAAGTTAAATAGAAACATTATTTGACAAATATTTAAAAACATCAAATATAAAGGTACTGTTAATGGATGGATTGAAAGGAAGAACGAGACATATAAACAGCAGTCAAAAATAAAAACCCTTTTCCTTGTGAACATTTAAATGATTGTTTTTCTCATAACTTTCTACATATTATCAATTACACGAGAAGATGATCGCAAACAGTTTTCAGGTTGTGTTGAAAATGTTGTAAAGAAACAGCTAGAAGATTAAATTTTTGATACGCACATGAGAGATCGAAAAGTTGAGTATTTTGCAAATAACCACAAAACAAATGTATTGCTGTGCACTACAAAATGTGTTGAAGGCCGTACTTTAACCTATAATGGTTTAATTTTTAAATTGTTATTTGGATGGAGAGTTGTCTCATTGGCACTCACACCACATCTTCCTATATCTAACTACCGTTTCGACACAAGTTTACCTGTGATACAAATATTATTCATACGCAATATTTAGTCGGAGGACATTACTAAGCATTATTATACTTCCTGTACGAATGTCCCTCTATGATAAAATTTAAAAAGAAAATATATAGCGTTAACTGCAATATGCGAAAATAGTATGCCTTGCTGTTGCAACAGATAATTGATTTTCACGTCAATCATTTTCAATTTCACGTGCATGGTGGAGCTTAGTTGCTTTGACAGACAAGTGGGTTGGATTATAAGCCTGACAGTTAATTAACTATTACAACTGAACAATAAGGTGGAAATAGAAGTTATCATTTAAATTTTTCTGACATTTTAAGAGACTTTAAAATACAATAGTTTCTGTTAGAACGTTTTTGATCTTTGTTTACTTCTGCTTACCGCTGTTGAAGTTAAACTTGTTTGAATACTTTAGAAGTCATTTGTTACAGATAAATAGTAATGATCACATCAAGTTGTACGTTATTGAGTACTATAGAAAATGTTAATGAGAATGAAATGAAAGGGTTGTGGAGTAAACCTTGTTTAGACAAAATCCAAAACATCACCGGACAATAAAAGCTATGACACGATGCCTTGCTTGTAATTTTTCATCTTGAATTCAACATGAGTTCAGGCCTTCAACAATGAGCAAAGTAAAGGTATATCATAGCAAGTTTAAGACAACCTCTAGAACCAGTTAAAGCAGAATTCTACTTGTTTAACTAGTCAAGAATGATTTATATTCAGATAGAGTTCAAATCAACAATTCCCTGTCAATACACATATTTTTGAATCTATTTATTTTTGTAACTCTTTCTTACAGTCAAGAAGACAAAATCAACCTTCTTTGAGACAGCATTCATATATTCAGAGTTACATAAAGGACTTATTGTCATACTCATGATACTAGAAAGCATTTTTTTTACATAGAAATACACAATTAGCACTATTTGAAATAGTAAACAGTCAGTATAATAATGATATTAATGTTGTGTTTAACATTGACTATGAAATATAGTAGCCAGGGCGAGAGACAATAGTTCACTCCCCTTTGGGTCATGCATTATTATCTCTCATCCTGGCTACTATTTTCGCATAGTCAATGTCAAACACAACCTTATTTTAATACAGCTATTGTCACGTAAAATATAACCACATAGTTAAAAGGTTAATTCACCCTATTGTTTGTGTTATGGCTTCTCAGCTATAAAATCTTTATTTGTTTTCAACAATACAAATGGAATGTACTTCTATTGAGTGCAAACATGACATTTAAGTTAGCTATTAATTAATTTGTAAAAAGTTTTACTTTGCCATCAACTTTATAAGGTTGGTGTTTTTGTAAGGTTATAAACCTGTAAGGTAAATCATTTTACTTCTTGTTTGCTTTAACAAGAACCTAACATCACACAGGCAACTTCAAAAGCTCACATTGAGCTATCAGTAATTTTTTGCCATGAAGACTCGGTGTGTCAGTGTAGGATCACCCCGATGGCCGGAGGCCAGAAGGTGATCTAACACTGAAACACCAAGTCAGAATGGGATAACTTTTATGTATCCCAACTGTTTAAGATTAGATGAAAAACCATTTACAATTCATAAAGTATAGTTTAGAACGTGACGTCACACAACCGTTTAAATATACTTTATACATTACTATATATTAATATATACCCTTTATGACCCCCTAACCCGATTTTTCAATATAAAACCATGTCAACTCGCTCGCCCCACTTGCCCATCGGCCAACACTAAATCGCCACTTTCTAAAAAATCGCCACACTTATGAAAAAGGGTAAATCCCAATGAACAATCAGTCTGACAACTCGCCGTATTTATAAAAAGTGTGAAAATCCCACTGAATAAAGGTGTGCCCTCGACCAACTGATGAAAATAACTAAATGCTTCCTTTAAATATGTTAGATAACTTAGAGTTCGTATCCAGTCGTCCTGGTGTAAGGGTATGTGTTGTAGGTTGATAGGCAATTCAAGCATAAGTGTTACCCTTTGTTTTAAATGTAAACAACAAGTGGTTGAAGAAGAAGCATATCATGTAAACGGACTAAACGAATATATTTATCAGACACAAACACACTATTTGCAATTCTGTAAACGTAGTTCCGGTTACACAAACATAAATGACTCTTTGTTATACTGTGGATTCATTACTATTCGTGGGATACCAATGTTCTTGAATTTCTTTGTAACAGGAATACCACGAATTTAAAGGTTCAACGAATTATAAATTTTCTGTAGGATTGTGTGCAGACTATGACAAAACCACGAAATCAAAACTCAACAAAAATACATGTTCCTCATTTCAGGAAAATTGGTACTTACTAAAATAAATGAATCATAAGTATTGAACATTTAATATTTAAAAGAAGTATATCGGGTATCTTAACAGATGTAAAACGATTTTATATTTATTCTTTTAGATATTTAAACCTTGTCATACAAACAAGGATACATATTTGCCTTAGTAAGTGCGTCTTAAGTCAGGAATCTGACAGTTCTTGTCCATTCGTTTCTGATGTGTTTTGTCATTTGAATTTGCAATGTGATTAAGAGATTGTCTCATTGGCACTCATATCACATCTTCTTATATCTATATAAAGACTACACAAAGCAATTCAAACCAGTAAGTATTAAAGCATTATGCAGTCTTTACTAACAGACATATGACTTCTCAATGTGCGATATATGCAATCGTTCTGATTCTTAGCAAGTTATAACCAAATAAAAAAGAAAGAATTAAATATATTCTATTACATCCCAATTTTCCAAAAGATTACTTCTGGAAGGTGTACAGTAGCCTCTCTCTGAATTCGCGTCCATTTACATTTTGTAGAGACCCTACAAAGACAGATCTTGATCACAACTCTGAAGCGTACAGTTCGACACATTTAGAAAGGCATATTCGACGAGAGGAAGCGACTAACAGATCCCTGTTAAAGAATCTTATATTTGACGAAGCATGCTGAGTCTTACAAGTTTACTGAACAGTCAGTTATATTTCATCAGTCATTACAGTATAACTGGTTTACTTGTGTTTTGATGAAGATAAATGAAAACTCACCCTTACTATACCATGTTACAAAGTATATAGTACGATATTACTTATCCATTTTTTAAAATCAATATGGACTTTAATTATTCAAGGTACATTGACAAGTATTTCCTTCTATTGTACATAAAGAACATGGTGACAGACAACTACCTTGAAGATTTATAGAGTTTCAACAGTGATCCCATAGTAATGAAATACACGTATGACAAACTACAATTAGTCTTTTGAAATCTTTCTCAATTGTACAATGGGTGCACTCGACTCCAATCTTAATTGACGAGACTTGTCAGTTTTCCTATCGATGATCGGTGGTTTTCTCCGGGCACTCCGGTCTCCTAACTAATAAAAACTGACCGCCACAAAATAGCCTAAATGCGGTGCTTAAAAGTGGCATTTAAACACCAAAAAATGAAATCAAATCAAATATTTTGATACAAAAAGTTAAAATATTGATACTGATGTCTTATTATTAATCTTCGTTTATCAAGTTTTATTCGAGGTTTTAAAAGGGAACAGTTGACGAAACATTTTTTTTTCGATATGATAGTGTGCTTAGATATATATTTATAATGTACTTTATCAATAGAAAAGCCGGAGTATTAATTATAGTGTTGAACGGAATATAATATTATGAATTGCTTGACAAACTTAAAAATCTCTGAGATTGCATTATCATTTAGTGTGTTAATTTCAAGAGAAAAACTATACAAACTTTAAATACAAACTTTAAATACATTCTCAAACCTAATAAATTTATAATCGTTAATGACAAGACAAGACAATATTTTATTGGCACAAACGCATTTACAATAAATGGTAATGACCGAATGGATAAACAATTTGCTATACATGGTAGTAAAATACAAACAATTATATATATATGTGAATAAACGATTAAAGGTATAATGAAAATCTATTACAATAGATTACTTCTTGCATTTAAACAATTTGTTACGAAAGAGGAAGATAATTTTAGTGCCTTATAGGATGTATTATTAAGTATGAGATTTATTGTGGTTACACTTTTTACTGTAATATTAAACATTTTTAATACAAAAGACTCTCTAATACTGGAGTAACCGCTACAGTGTAGCAACATGTGCTGTTCATTTTCAATTTCGCCACTTTTACAGATTTCACAAATTCTTTGATCTCTGGGCATTTTTAAATATCTTCCTCTTTCAATGGCAAGGTTATGAGCACTAACTCTTAATTTACATAATGATGATCGATCTGATCTATTTTTTAAAGCATCAACATAACCTGCCCGTTCATTAATTTTGAAGACACTCTGGAAAAATATTAATTTAGGAGATGCTGAAATATTTGCATGTTGTTCCTGAAAACCCTGATCAGTTAGTCTTTGTTTTATGAAACCAAACAGGGGTTTAATAGTAAGGTTATCATTTGACAAATAAGATAAACCTAAGTTTTGAATAATAATATTTAACTTTTTAACCCATGGGTTGCTTTTTTTTGTAGCATTATATATTATATATAATAACACATGGCTTAATAAAAACTATGTGATAAAGAGAGACAAAAAACGAGCTGTATTTGCCATATCTTAAATAAATAACTTTAAATGACATCCGAATATAAAATGTGAGATTCTAGTGTTATTAGTCATTGAACTATCTATTACGCTCAAACAATGTGTCTTTTGTATATATATTTAAAATTTCCACACATGGATAAACTTGTATGGCTCTTTGTTATATTGCACCTGGTGTATGTAACAGAATTATTTGGTGTCGAAAACAATGACGAAGACTTTAATATTTGTTCACTCGAAATATTTCCTGTATACTTATAACATGTATAACTTGTAAACTTATTTTGTTGATTTATCTATGCCTTCTACCCCATTGGGGTTTAACTGTGCATTATTCAATAAACGTTTATACTACAATCAGCTATTTTACTATACAGATAAAGCTATACGTATAAACGTTAGCTTTATACGTCAATGACATCAACTAACCTATAAGCCCCGCCTTCTCATCAGAACTTCTGTATTTCATCAACAACGTCACGTCACAACCATCACAACGTGGAGTAACAATGGTCCAACTTTTATGAATTTAAACTTGTTCTGTCTTCAAATTGGTAATTTATATACCATGTCTATTAAACATTATTAATTAGGTTAGAACCTCGCATTTCCCCTGTTTCTAAGCCTCATACAAATAAATTTCATATTTCAAGACAATATACGTATATTGTCTAATTATACTGCAATCAGCTATTTAACTATACAGATAAAGCTATACGTATAAACTTGTTATGTCTTCAAATTGGTTATTTATATACCATGTTTATTAAATGTTATAAATTAAATTCATTTTCCCTTTCTAATTCCTGAAAATGTCCATGTCCTACCGCCGGGACTACGCTCATATGAAAAAAAACCAAAATGGTACCACATGAGGGACATTCCAAACTCTTTTTTAACAACAATTTGTTACATATTTTTTTTTTATAGATTTCAGTATAAAGACAATATACGTATAGTGTCTTGAAATATGAAAATTATTTGTATTCGGCACAAAACGGGAATATGCTCGGTACAACCTCGCATTTCAACCGTTTCTAAGCCTCATACAAATAAATTTCATATTTCAAGACACTATACGTATATTGTCTAAATACAAATTTTAACTTCGTTACTTTTGCGAGATGCAACACATTCACATGCTACTTTTTACGGCAGTCTATGGTCTCATTGCAGATTTTATTTTTACTTTGTACATTTGCATGTTTCAAATCTCCATTTTTTTGCGGATACTCCTCTTTTGTACAGACTAAATGTTAGTCAAAATAGATTTGTTCACAAAATCCTATAAAATCATGTCTTTTCCAAATAATTTGTTTCGACAAGGACGTCAGTATTCTTAAATTCAATTTTACGTGACTATTTACTCTTCATGATCCGCGCAAATATGACGTTAACCCTTGTATTAGTGTATTTGTTTTATCTACTACACATGCTTTACGGTCCGTTTAACTTTAAGCCGGAAGTCTTGGAGGCACCGTATAGTCTGAATTATATAAGAGGGACGAAAGATACCAAAGGAATTCGAAAAGCAAAACAAAAACCAAATTTCCCCTCCGAAAAAAATATCTAAATGATCAAATAAAAAGGGCAATTGAATTTAAAGAAAACGTAAACTTTTTTGCATTTGCAAATCATTATTTATTCATTCCTTTTGTTCTCATTTTGAGAAAATACAATTACATTTTTTATATATGAATATGTGTGTAATACATTATCATATCTTTCATTTACATTCCATTTAAAAGGTTATTGTACCCAATGTACCGTCTAGTTACTAAACATTTAATGAAACACGCGCGATTTGTCTATTTAGTTAAAATTTTACCCTTAAATAAACAAACAGGATCTTTCTTATATTGTACCGAAAGTTTTTAAAAGAAGTATATTATGTGTAGTTACATATGTAAACAGGCTTGTTATTCTATTTATGAACATTTCATTCTAGTTGCATTTCCATATTATATGCTAGCGATACATGTAACAAGTTTTAGCATTTTGAGGAGCTTACTTCTTAACCTTTGAGTGTACATGATTGAGGAACAAAATCGCCGACAGAAGCAACACTATGTCTAGATTAATTAAACATTCTTCAACAATAGATAGATGGCAACGTTATATTTCAAACTAATAAATATCTAAATTCGTAAAAGTTAGGAACCATTCAAAGAGAAAAATAAATATGTCATATTAACCAAAACTTGGCTTTGGCTAGGTCTGTAGTATCCTCTCTTTTTATTCACGTTTATTCACACTATACAGAGGTTTTATAACGATAGACCTGCACCATGCAGTTTATTATTCGACACAATTGTAAATGTGAAAATTATATATAAAAAAGCCATTAACTAATCCAGTGTGTTGGAGGTAATTCTATCTTATGCTTCTGGTCAGGTTTGGTAAACAAAAAAAATGGGGGGAATTATATTGAAAAGCATGAATCAAATGTAACATGTTGTTTAAATAATTGTGATCTTTGATTCATATGAAACACAATATAAGGTGAAATAAAGGGTTAGAGGTAAGAAATACAAGCGTCAACTAATAATAAGAGCTATGATATAATGTTTTGTAAACTGTAGTCTAACGTGAAATAGTCCTTTCTATTCTAGATTAAATAATTAAAGCTTGAGTGTTTACGACAACGTTTTCTTCATTTTGATATCTACAAAACGTATTACACAGAATATTTATCGTATATATAAGGATTGAATGGCATATAACATGATACAACTGACTATCAACAATACATTCCATGTCATATAAAAAAGAAGATGTGGTATGATTGCCAAAGAGACAACTCTCCACAAGAGACCATATGACCAGGAAATTAACAACTGTGTGTCACCGTAGGGATTTCAACAATGAGCAAAGCCCATACCGCTATAAAAGGCTCCGAAATGACAATAACTAGTAACTAGTAAGTAGACTATTTTACTGTTTTGTACGAGAAAATTAAAACGTGTCTACTCAATAGTCATTTATATTTCTTGAATTGTAATAAAAACCTCCGAAGGGGGGGGGGGGGGGGGGGGGGTTGGCTGGTCTACAAAACGTCTCATAAGTGAAACTAATATCTGCAAGATTAAAAGGTCAAAAACAGGGCACGAAATCCTGAAAAGTTTGTTTTCCAAAAACAGATACTATGATATTTTCCAGGGTTAACCAAATGAAAAGAAATGATTGTATATGTTAGTAACTAAACTTTAATTAGAATAAATATCCAAATATCGACGATTTTTTGATAATTATTAAACACATTATTTCCTATTATTGTGTTTTTATAATAGTAAAAACTTTTATAACATATTTCAAAAATGAATACGAAAACAAAATATGAAACCTTTTCAACAAAACCCGATTTTGAAATATTATATCCTAGCCTAACAATAGTGTCGTGACTAAACTATCGACCACGTACACATTGTGTGCCTTTTGTGATTTTTGTTAAAGGTCCTCGCATGAATAAACATAAATGCCTCAGTTATATTGCACCTTAAGTATTTAAAAGAAGTATTGGGTTACGTAGACATTTCAGAAAACTTTACATGATTTCAATCGAAATATTTGCTGTACACTTAAAATATTATTTTTCATTTCTGCGAGTTATAACGAATTCATAACAGCTGTCGATGGTCTTATTTTATAAAAGATTTACCCTGCTCTGCGGAATGTTTGAAATCTCGCGCGGTACAGACTAAATGATAAATAGATTGACAGACCTTTTCCCCTCAAAATAAGGTATTGCTATCTATATTGTAATGCCAACTATCCATGGTCCTTGCAAAGTAGGCATATAATAGGGATATAATTGAAAACATCCACTTCTTTTGAACTTTGGAATCATTCCACATATCCTTATTTTCATATATATATTGTTTTGTTTTAGATTTATTTGTAACTGTTTCTGTTTTTTTTTATCTCATCATTCCGTTTCAATTTCGTACTTTATTTGGCGTACTAAATTATAATCCTAGTACTTTTGCTTTTGATAACTATTATTTGGCCTTTTTAACATTTTCACTGATTAGTCTTTTGTAGACGAAACGCGCGTCTGAAGACTTTAGACTATACCATACAGCCTAAAAACCTTCAAGACATTTCTCTGCATTTACATTAATTTGTTAAAACCATTGAAGGTCTGTGAATGCGTTACATTCCTATGTATACGTATTCAAGACTTGAGGGGAAAAGAGGGTGTCGTTGTGGAACTGATTTTTCGACATAGATAGACATACACTGAGAATGCAACAATCAATCATGTTTTTTTTTTCTACATAGAACCTTAAAAACTAAGAAATTATAAAATGTTTTCTATAAAAAGAGAACAATCGACGATCAGCAAAAGAATTCTGACTGACCGAATGGTGTTATGAAACTTAAAGGAGTGTTTAATAGGGAAGTTTTCATAAACCTGACCTTTTACTTTTAGAAACAAAAAATACATATCTCATTTAAATATAGATGACATTCAATTGTTAAATATTAAGAAGTTACTTGTTAAATACAAACTATTGTCTGAAGACAGAAACAAAATGTGCTTACCTCAAACTGACTTAAATATCTGTCAAATATCAATATGCGAGTTATTCACTATCAAACCGTTCACTTATATCCCATCTTAAAATTTAAACTTCAGACTACATAACGTGTAGTTACTGAGTAAAGATAAAACACACGCTATTTGTCTTTTTATTTAAAAGATATCCGCTTGAACAAACATACAATGTCCTTGGTTATATTTTACCTAAGGTATCTAAAAAAGAAAATTTAATATGGTTACAGGTGTAAACAGTCTTTGTACGTATTTATCCGAATTGTGCGCACTGTCAAAATATAAAATAATTAAACTACTGAACTCATATGAAAATCAAACACGGAATTTTTTTGTTATCAATTTACAAAATTAAAACCTTTAGACATGAAACGACTGTAAATCAACTGCTATATTCCTTATTTATGAAAGACTTTTCCATGTTTAGAAAATGGTTTATTAAACCTGGTTTATTACCTTGCTTAACCTTTAATTTGTATGACAGTTGCATATAATTCAACTATCTTGACAACAATCTGTGAGCAAAACATACAAACATAATATGGAAAATGTAAAAAAAATAGTTATAGCAGTCGACATTTTGTAACAGTGAAACATATCAAAAACTGGCCGCCAGTCGGACCACAGAAAACAACCGCTTTATAGGAGTGGCTGGTTCGTCAGAATTTAAGTCACTTCGAGTTACATCCCTTATTATATATGTATTTGTGGACATTTGAAAATATATATTACCTTAATCGAAATGTATGTGAAATTTTGTTTTTTTATATTATATGTATCATAAAATACAGGTACAATTTTTATTTCATCTTATTTCATTTTTTTTTTTTTTTGCAGGAATAATTGATAAACATATCATACAGTAATGGTATTTTTTATTTATCAAGTTGTTCACCTTAAAACGTTTTCAATATGTCTCAAGAGTTATGACTACTTATGTGTAGCATGTGTGTTAATGTTAATGTCCGTCACAACATGATACGCTTGGTTATTTAAACAGACTCGACAAGTAAACCGTTATCAGTCAGATGTATTTGTCCTGATTGCCAGGATTACCTTCTTTGTTAATATAACACTTATATGCTCTAATCAGTGATTGTAGGTGACAACGCTGGTTTTATGATGATGCATTCATTTGATTGCTATTAGATAAATACACAAATTCCATTTATTATCTAGGTTTTTCGGCGTAGCCGGTTTTAAAAGAATACAGGACAATTTATTTAAATACAAATCATCAGGTACTTATTTATTCGGTAAGCTGTTTAAAAAGGTTACATCACAAAAATAATGAATTCCTAGGAAAATTAAAAACAGAAAGTCTCAAATCAAATGGCTAAGAGTTATCAAAAGTACCAGGATTATAATTTTACACGCCAGACGCGCGTTTCGTCTACATAAGACTCATCAGTGACGCTCAGATCAAAATAGTTAAAAAAGCCAAATAAATACAAAGTTGAAGAGCATTGAGGACCCAAAATTCCAAAAAGTTGTGCCAAATACGGCTAAGGTTAAATCACGCTTCATTCTGTATGTTGTGTCCGAAGTCAGAAGGCAGTATTTAGAAATTACCGTTTGTTGCTGTTATACATATTTGGTATTCATTCTGTATGTTGTGTCCGAAGTCAGAAGGCAGTATTTAGAAATTACCGTTTGTTGCTGTTATACATATTTGGTATTCATTCTGTATGTTGTGTCTGAAGTCAGAAGGCAGTAATTAGAAATTACCGTTTGTTGCTGTTATACATATTTGGTATTCATTCTGTATGTTGTGTCTGAAGTCAGAAGGCAGTATTTAGAAATTACCGTTTGTTGCTGTTATACATATTTGGTATTCATTCTGTATGTTGTGTCCGAAGTCAGAAGGCAGTATTTAGAAATTACCGTTTGTTGCTGTTATACATATTTGGTATTCATTCTGTATGTTGTGTCTGAAGTCAGAAGGCAGTATTTAGAAATTACCGTTTGTTGCTGTTATACATATTTGGTATTCATTCTGTATGTTGTGTCCGAAGTCAGAAGGCAGTAATTAGAAATTACCGTTTGTTGCTGTTATACATATTTGGTATTCATTCTGTATGTTGTGTCCGAAGTCAGAAGGCAGTATTTAGAAATTACCGTTTGTTGCTGTTATACATATTTGGTATTCATTCATTGTTTGTTCATACACTAATAGTTATCAAAAGTACCAGGATTATAATTTTACACGCCAGACGCGCGTTTCGTCTACAAAAGACTCATCAGTGACGCTCAGATCAAAATAGTTAAAAAGCCAAATAAATACAAAGTTGAAGAGCATTGAGGATCCAAAATTCCTGAAAGTTGTGCCAAATACGGCTAAGGTAATCTACCCCTGGGGTAAGATAATCCTTAGTTTTCGAAAAAATTCAAAGTTAAGTAAACAGAAAATTTACAAAAAATGACCATATAATTGATATTCATGTCAACACCGAAGTGCACTAAGCCGTAACTTTTATCGTTTGCATTGTTTTACATGATTCTTTTCTGAGCCTTGTATAGCTGACTATACGGGATGGGTTTGTTCTCATTCTTCAAGGCCGTACGGTTACCTTTAGTTGTTACTTCATGTGTCAATTAGTCTCTTGTGAAGAAATGTCTTGTAGCCTTTATATACCGCATCTTCTTTTTTGTATATGCAGTATGTCAGGAATCTAATGCTTTAATCATCTAATAGCAGTTCACGTTTGTATACATCGTTTTTTTTTATATTTGTGGCAAAAGCAAAATCTGTAAAAAAAAAAAGAAGTTTGACTTAAATAGGAAAATGTATGTGTATTGGACAAGTCATTATTGTTCGATAGTTTAGTGTAAAAAGTCAAACAATCATCCACGGTATTGGACAGACCATCACAAACATTTTATTTATTTAAAACATCTAAAGATATGTTTAGACTGTAAATTAGTCTGATCATACACGTGAAGCATGTGAAAATATATAGAGGGACACAATATACCAGAGGGACAGTCAAACTCTTAGATTGAAAATATACTGACAACGCCATGGCTAGAACTAAAAAGACGTTGAGACAAATAATAGTACAGAAGACGCAACATAGATAACTAAAGACTAAACAACATGAACCCCACCAAAAACTGGGGTGATCTCAGATCCTGCTTGTAAGAGTATATATCAATATTACAAGTGTCACAATTCTGTTAACTTTATGTTCATATTCGCCAGACTTAAACGAACATAAATTATTTATACAATAAAACTCAACACATGTATCAGAAATGAGCTCTCCTTGTGAGGGTAGCATACTATTTTATTAACGAATGTATAATAAATTTATCAAATCAAACAGTTCGTTTCAAAAGCCATTTCAGCACACTACTGCTTATTCTCATTATTCAGCACACTACTGCTTATTCTCATTATTGAGACCTTAAAACACAGTCATACTGGCACAGTCACAGTCAGACATTTCAGCACACTACTGCTTATTCTCATTATTTCAGCACACTACTGCTTATTCTCATTATTCAGCACACTACTGCTTATTCTCATTATTTCAGCACACTACTGCTTATTCTCATTATTCAGCACACTACTGCTTATTCTCATTATTCAGCACACTACTGCTTATTCTCATTATTGAGACCTTAAAACACAGTCATACTGGCACAGTCACAGTCAGACATTTCAGCACACTACTGCTTATTCTCATTATTGAGACCTTAAAACACAGTCATACTGGCACAGTCACAGTCAGACATTTCAGCACACTACTGCTTATTCTCATTATTGAGACCTTAAAACACAGTCATACTGGCACAGTCACAGTCAGACATTTCAGCACACTACTGCTTATTCTCATTATTGAGACCTTAAAACACAGTCATACTGGCTCAGTCACAGTCAGACATTTCAGCACACTACTGCTTATTCTCATTATTGAGACCTTAAAACACAGTCATACTGGCACAGTCACAGTCAGACATTTCAGCACACTACTGCTTATTCTCATTATTGAGACCTTAAAACACAGTCATACTGGCACAGTCACAGTCAGACATTTCAGCACACTACTGCTTATTCTCATTATTGAGACCTTAAAACACAGTCATACTGGCACAGTCACAGTCAGCCATCCATAATGAATGCAAAATATATACACCTATACACCAATCTACAAAACAAGAAATACAAGTTAAATAAATCATAGTAACTAACGTACTACTTTCCAAATGAAAATATATAGTCTTGTTGATAGTGGTTTGGGGGGGGGGGTGGTAAAACATGCAATGAAGTAGTACTGCGTATGCTAACCAGCGTAAAGCTGAACTTCGAATAATGACATTACAAATCCAATTTAATTTCTATCAAACAACAAGCACGAGAAACACGGGCCAAAATCAAACGATACCTAGAATATCTGTTTTGAAGTCGCAATGCAACAAAATATTGTCCAATGGAATAAATTGTAAACATTACAGGTATTCTAAAAACACGTGTTGATGTGAACAATAAACAAACACACGTGTTTTATCAAAACAAATACATGTGCTCCCGTACTATTATTAAATATATTTATGTTCTAATTCGCCAGACTTAAACGAACATAAATTATTTCTACAATAAAACTCAACACATGTATCAGAAATTAGGTCTCCGTGTGAGGGTAGTATACTATCGAAAGTGTCAAAGAAAGAAAAAAGGGGGGTCATATGCCAAGGTTTTTAGAAACTGTTAATTTTTCTGATATGTTTTCCTGAACATACCCATCTTTTGCAGTTTCAGAAGCCCATCCTCCATGTTTCTTGAATAACCTGTCATTTATACCAGCCGAGGCTGCAGTCGTCGCACCACCTGCTCTCAAACTGTGTAGACCAAAACAAGATTTTTCTAGACCTAATGATCCAAGAGCGTCTAACAACAACTCTCTCGCCCTTGTATAAGATAGAGGAGCATTTCCCCTTAAAACATAAGTGTTTGTTTTCTTACGAAAAAATACTGCTCTAAAAATGAATTCATTAGAATCGATTGCTATGTTAGCTTGTAATAAATATGTGTGTAACATAGATACCGGATATATTATAGAACTAGTCTTCGCTATCAGTACTCTACTTCCTTCTCTGTGTTGGTCAGTCTTACTTTTTCGATACATAAAGACACATAAGTAGAATAAAACTGTATATCTGATCTTTTCAAATTAACAAGTTCGGAAAATCTTAAAAAACCTGCATAACTTGTAAGACAAATACAAGTGATTCTTCTTTGATTTAAATTGCTGAATTTGTTACCGTATTTTTGTACAATCTGGAACAGAATTTCAGGTGTAAAAAGTAAAATCACAAAAATAATGAACTCAGAGGATAATCAATACGGAAAGTCCATAATCACATGGCAAAATCAAATAACAAAACGCATCAAAAACGAATAGACAAGAACTGTTATATTCCTGACTTGGTACAGACATTTTCAAATGTAGACAATGGTGGATTAAACCTGGTTCTATAGCGCTAACCCTCTCTTTTTAATAACAGTCTCATAAAATTCCGTTATATTTACCCAATGCGTTAAATAAACAGTCACAATAGGCTCCTCCTTTTTTACAATGGAGTGCCCGATTGACCTTAAAACTCCCTCTTTAATAGATGTACACAAAAGGAATTACAAGGATCGGCAAAACCGGCTAGTTTATGTGACCAACTAATTGCATAGAAAGCTCCTTCAACAATAGATGCGGATTTGTGCTTTTTTACATAAATGAGTCAGGTATTACGAAAAAACGTAGTCTGATGCTGGTAAAGAGTTAAGATTAAACGAATTACACCATCTACAGAAATTATTAAAGGCGTACCTGTACTTTTTTTACGTATTTTCAGCTCTGGATTGTAGACAAAACTCAGGAAGACACTTTGCCAAATTTTGTAAGTGCTGGTGTTGTGTAAGAGTGTCCGATGACCACCTACCAACGCTCAAAATATCTGAAAAATGTAAAAATTCAAACAAATAGTAAATAAAAAAAGTACATGGCAAATGCATTTCATATATACTCATTTCTGACCTTGCCCTGTACTTTAGCCTTGTCAAATTTCTAAACAAAAAGACCTCGCTATCATTCTATAGCCTTGTCAACGTGTTTCATGTGTATATCACAGAAAAAACCAAAAACAGTTATTTACATATTGTACTTAGCCTAACTGCTAAAATATCAGAATAAAATTTCTTTGAGACAAAAATTGAATTCTTGTTGTTCCCTTGAAGGAATATGCATTGCTCACTTGAAAATTCAATGACTTCCAATACATAATGACGAAATTCCATGTTTTTTTTCTAAATAATAAAGTCCAAAACAATGAGGACGGCCATTTTGGTACTATCAGGGTACATTCTGCTTTAAAGAGTATTAAATGGTTTATACTTTTAGAAACTAAATCAATTGGAGGTACTATCCAATTATTTTCATTTTTCCAATTTTGTGTAAAAGCATAAATAGCTTCGTTCCAAGGATTCAAAAATTTTGATTTAAATCGCCTTAATATTGTATTAGCAAAATTGGCAAATCTATCAACGGTATAAGGACCCCATAGATTATCCATCAATTCGAAAAACTCTGGAGAGGTTTGCCAGTCATCTATATCGATCATTTTAGACAAAAAAATCAGCTCTACAATTTTCTGATCTAGGTACTCATATTGGTTGTACAATGACTCGTTCATTCGAATAAAGTTTAAAAATGTCATATGCGAAACACTGTAAATGCATTTTAGTGCTACCTCTACTGATTATTTTTACACAGTTTTGACTATCTGTGTGCCATTTAACAGTACTATTTTTTTTAAACAGATTTAAATGAATACAAAGCTAATTGAATAGCCCTTAGTTCTCGCCAAGTTGAACTCATTTTTTTCTCATATTCGCTCCATGTGGAATGAAAAACTGTTTCATTCACTTCTACAGTAAAAGCACCTGCGGCTACATTACTAGCATCTGAATACACCTCTATGTTTGGTAAGGTGTCATTCACAAATTTCTTCTGATTAAGATTTGTCAAACTGTCTAAACAAAATCTCAACTCTGCTAATACACATTCAGTATAAGCAAAATCTAAAATAATATCCCATGACTTTCTGTTCTCAATTGCAAAATATAAATGCCTCGTCATCAGGCTCGTGACATTTCCCATAACTGGGGAAATAGAAATAATTCTACCTGTGAACTGTGCTAACTGTCGAGCACTTATAATCGAATTTTTTTTCAAAATATCGTCCAGCGATTCTTTTGCATCATTTAATCTACGTTCGGACACTGATAAACTAAAGTTATCCGAATCCCAAATTAATCCGAGCCATTTCAAGCGTTGAACTGGATCAAAGATAGATTTTTGTTCATTTATCAAAAATCCAGCTAATGCTAATGAGGACTTTATGAATTCAGATATATTTTGACGTTCTGAATATACTTCTGACATACCTAAACCATCATCTAGATAAAGCACTATATCTACACCATTTTCACGCCAGTATTAAACCATTGGTCGTAAACATATTGTTAAAATGTAAGGCGCTGAACTTAAACCAAAAGCAAAAACTGAAAAACAATAAAACTTTCCGTTCCAAAAGAAACCTAAATATGTATGTTGCTCTTTGCAGATATCCAAATGAAAATATCCAGATCTTAAATCAAATTTTATCAGGTATATATCTTTCCAATCTTCGAATTTTATTTTATTTTTCAAGACGGATACATTTCATTCAGATAGATCTAATATGGTCTTTTTTCCCTGACTTTTGAATGGCAACACTCAATGGATTTACTACAAAAGGTTGGAATGGTACTTCGTGTACGCATCCGTTTTTCGAAAGTTCGAGAACAGCTTCGTTTACAAAATCAGTATTATCAACTGAAGATTTATTAATGCGGAATTTCATAGGGGGTGGTAAACTCACAAACGGAATCATATACCCTGATTTTATGGTATCAATAATAAATTTTCTTGCTCCAATACGCTCCCAAAATGCTACATTTTCGATAAACTACTTTTGACGCCTTTGGCCAATTATGAAAAATCAACTTTATCAAAATACTTAACATGTTCTAAAAGTATATTCATCTGTCCATGCAACAAATATTCATCTACTAAATTAAGATACTTATCTTTTATCCATTGTGGCTGGTGCTATTTTGTCACTCTCGTACTCACGAACTGTGATCCAACCAGCAGGAGATTTATCGGCTATTCTGATGAGCTTATTTCGTTTGTTCATGTTGTTTAACTTTAAGATAAGTCCGAAAATTAAATTGATAAAGACGAAATCTTCCTGCAATAGACGTGTTTGCAGCTTATGTAGGTCAGAAAGGACTTCGGAATTGAAAGTAAATTGGATTTGGTTACCTTCACTCTTTAGTTTCACCGAAGCTTCCTTCTTCAATTTGGTTGCTAGAGAGTCGTTCCCCGACACTAACTCGTTCTTTAGTGCTTATATGTGGCTGTGGTGCTCTTTGTTGGGTTTCTGTCGACGGTACTGGTACTGGCAAACTAGAAAGTGCAGCTTCTCTGTTAAGAATGGAAGGAGTTGAGGACTCGTGAAGTAACAATTCGTCTTCGTCTTCGGAACGGTGGTCTGTCATTGTGTTAATACAGGCAATGCAGTAGTACGGCGTATGGTAATTAGCGTAAGGCAGAACTTCGAATAATGACATTATAAATTCCATTTAATTTATATCAAACAACAAGCACGAGAAACACGGGCCAAAATCATACGATACCTAAAATACCTGTTTTTTATGTCAGAATACGACAAAATATTGTCCAATGGAATATATTGTAAACCTTACAGGTATTCTTAACACACGTGTTGATGTAAACAATAAACAAACACTCGTGTTTTACCAAAACAAATACATGTGCTTCCATACTATTATTAAATATATTTATTAAAAGAACGCTAAAATATCCCATTTTCCGTTTAAACTTTATATTTGACACATACTATCACTTATTACATTGATTATTGTATATTAATTCGGTTAATCTAAAAACGATTGGACATTAAATATTTCTGTTTCATCTTTTTAATGTGACTATTACACTTTGAAAATTGTCTAGATCACTATCAATGTATTCTTAGTTGTGTTCTCTTTGAACACATGTTGAATTGTAATACAATCTTTATTTCAATGAATTTAAATGTTGTTGCTAAACATGAATTTGCTCCGAACGGGCCGGGACAGACAAATAGGAAAGTTGAATGAACAGACTGCCTTTAAACTGAAAATTGTCTAAAGTTTCATAGGATACTTTTACATTGGTTGTAATGAATTACATTGATATCCCGGTAAAAAAATAAAAAAAATCACATTTGAAATAAACGTGATTTTTCCCCTCTCTGACATCATACAACAATATTCGTTGTCAAGACGTTGTCGATGTCTTCGCATCAAAACAAAATGTGAATGAAAGAATATATAGTTCCGTACTTGGTCTACTTTAATTTCCTGAAAACGTTTTTTGCAAATATCAAAAAAATAAAAATTTATCAAAGAATTCAAATATTGAAAAATATTCAACTCGTGACGGAACAACACTGACTAGTAACTCATGCGCTACGCGGATTCGTAAATTAATGTGTAGCTTGTTCACTCGTTGAATATTTTTCTATATTTGAATTCTTCGATTAGTTATTTTTTTACTGATTATTCTAAGGTTGCAAATGTTGGTCCAATCACACAGTCAATGACAGTTACTATGGTAACTGCAGCCAATTAAAGACACATCATATTTTAAACCTTGAAAGTTATTATCAGTATCTGTTTTAGTTTTCATTTATTGAAGTATATGAAATTTACCGTTGTTCAACATCATCGTATAAAATTATGAAAAAAAGATGGTTTGAAAAATATTCATCATTTTTTGGAAATTCTGAATAAAGGAGAGAGGTATTTTAAATAAAACGATCATTTAAAATATATCTATAGTTGTGATGTATATAAAACTGACATTATAGTTTTTATCGTATTTACCTTTGGGAGAGTCGAGGCCGCACCAAAGCTATTTACAACACTCTCAATGAGTCCATCCTCGTTTCCCATTGGTTCAGCATCATTTATCTGACACGTGTTATTCCATGCTATAGAATAATTAGACTTACATACTTGAATTATTGCGCAAAGTTGTGCACACAATGACCACATCGGCATATAAACCCCAAACAACAGGTGGCATTTATATATCTTGTCTTTTTGTTTTTTGATAACAACTATTTCACATAATATCCACCCTACCAGGAAAACTATTAAAAATGACAAACGGAACATGATGTTTGAATTGAAAAACAATAAAAGTAGCATTATCTCTGTCTTTGAGTGGACCGTTTAAATACTGTAAAATAGCACTTACCAACTCTGCTGGCGTATTTTGTTATGAGTCTGATTGATGATATTAGTTATCATTGATTCTTTTCTAATCATGTTTTAATCAAATGTTCATCTTCAAATATTAAAAATTATATATTTTTTAAGGATGATTTTTATTTTGCAATTACGAAGAGTACTTTGATACAATTGTATGTTTTCAAATTCATACTTCAAAAAATGTTCTGTTGGGAAATCCACCGTGGCCTTAATTAGGTTACAGTTCCAACCTTAGTTAAAATTGAAACAGACGGACTTTATGACAAACGGTATTTCAATAACAAGCTCGAGGTGTCATAGACTTCCGTGCTTATACACATTATGAAAGCATTGCGTTTGGGGACAATTGGTGAAATTTCATTACCGTTCAAACAATTATAGAGCAAACCATTTACCCAATTGCATAACGTTGTCAACCTGTTTCTTTTTTATTTCAATCTTGACTTGCGTTTGCAATATTTTTTGTTAAATTTGTTAAAATGAAACAAAGGAGTTTACCATATAATAAAGGAATTACCAAGTAAAAAATTATGATACTGTTACCATATTTTGTCAAAAAGAATTTTACTTTCAAAATCTAATAAATATATCAAAATTCACGCAAAGTCGAAAACTTTTGACATATTTTTCCATTTTTATTTTGAACGTATTTTTAATAAACGTATTCAATTCATAAAGAACATATGTAACACGATTATCGTTTATCAAATCTACCAACAGGATTTGTAAAAGAGGGACGAAAGATACCAAAGGGACAGTCAAACTCATAAATCTAAAACAAACTGACAACGCCAAGGCTAAAAATGAAAAAAAGCAAACAAAAAAACAATAGTACACATGAAAAACATATTAAAACAAAGAATAAACAACATGAACCCCACCAAAACCTAAGGCTGATCTCATGTGCTCAGGAATGGTTAGCAGATCCTGCTTCATATATGGCACCCGTCGTCTTAATTATGTGATAACAAATCCGGTAAATAGTCTAATTCGGTAGGTCACATTCATGAAAGGGGAAGGGATTGTAGTTACGACGTTAGGAACATATCCGATATCATTTGTGAAACGGTTATTCCATAACGGTCAATTTATGTGAATCGAGAACATACGTTAGCCTAAAAATACAAAAATGAAATTCACCAAGAACGTAATCGACGTTTGACTTGTATTGGGGTGTTTCTCCGTCCTGAATGTTTCTCCGTTTATTTGTATTTTAGTCCTGACATGTAATGTTGTCATTTTAGTGATACATTTACCATTGTCATAAAAACTGGAGGTTTGGCTAGCCACAAAATCATATTCGACCATATTCTTTTCTTAAAATGTCTTTAACCTAGTAAGGAAAATATCAATAGTTATTTTATAGTTGTTTCTTTGTGTCGCCTTTTGTTTTTTTGTTGCACTTTAGGATTTTCTTACCCTAGGCATATATTATCTAACTGTATTTTGCACAACTTTTTGAAATTTTGAATCCTCAATTTTCTTCAGCTTTGTACTTGCTTAGAGTTATAAATATTTTGAAATGAGCGTCACTGATGAGTCTTATGTAGACGAAACGCACTTCTGGCGTACTAAATTATAATCCTGGCAACTGTTTAGTGTTTCTGTTGTTTCGTTGTTTTTCCCTCGATTATCTCTCGAGTGGTCTCTTTATATGAAGTTTTTACTGGAAACATAATATTTGATGGTCTCAATAAAGACAGTTATTATATATTTGCTTCCAAATGTTTATAGAACTTTGATCAATTCTCCTGGTCGCAATTTAATAGAATATAACTAATTGTCATTGGTATGGGCATAAAAATAAATTGCGACTTGTTTCATTGGCAATCATACCACATGTTCTTATATCTATAAAAATAAAAATAAAAATTAACTGTTTTCAATATTTTGAACTGTTAAAAAAACTAAGGATTTTTTACTCTAGAAAAACATTTCTTTATTTGTATTTTGCAAATCTTTCGACAATTTAAGTATATTAACCGTTCCATACGGGGTATATATCTCCTAATTAATACGATAATCCCGTGCATTTCCTATCATGATTTTCTTAATTTGATGCTCACAAGGATTAAATCAAGTGTTCCAGATGGTGAGGTTGAAATCATCCTTTGTTTAATTTTAGGGACGCCATCACGAGTTGGTTGACCGTTATGGAATAACTGTTTCAAAAATGATATCGGAAATGTTCCTTACGTCGTAACTACAATCTCATTCCCTTTCATGAATGTGACCTACCGAATAAGACTATTTTACCTTTTTGTAATACCATAAGCAACACGACGGGTGCCACATGTGGGGCAGGATCTGCTTACCATTCCAGGGTACCTGAGATCACCAGATTTGGTGGGTTTCGTGTTGTTCAATCTTTAACATTCTATGTTGTGTTATGTGTACTATTGTTTGTCTGTTTGTCTTTTTCATATTTAGCTATGGCGTTGTCAGTTTATTTTCGATTGAAGAGTTTGACTGTCCCTTTGGTATCTTTCTTCCCTGTTTTCCAACTGTGTATTGTATTTTCCCTCTTCCCCCTATTCTAGCGTCAAAGATTTTTTTGTAGACAAAAGACGAATCTTTGTAAAAAAAAAGCGATTAGTGCAATTTTAAGCAAAACGTTAGAAGTGATGTCATACATGAGTACGCAAACAGAGATAAAATAAAAAGTAGGTATGCTGAGCCGGACTCAACTAGTTTAACCAGGTGACTGCAATCGCAATCTCGATGAATATATAACGAACACAACTTGTTTGATAAATTGTAATTAATATATTCCACCAGAAAGGTTACAAGTAGTCAGTAGATTGGTAAACTGAAAGAAATAAAAATACAATATTTTACAATGTGTACGAATTAAATATGAGAGTTAAATACAAGATTATTAATCGTGTCAAAAACGAAAGTAGAATTTACAGTTCATTTCTCGGAAATAAATAACTTACAGTTCGTATGTATTTATAAATCACTTATCTAAAAATATCGGAGTTAAACAGAATAATTTATCACAGTTTATGAATGAATCAAACGTACTTGACAGTGGTATGTCTCGATTTCCTCAGAAAGTAGAAAAGTCGTCCATTTTCCATGCGTTGAAATATTGATGCGGACGGTGTCACATAAATTAAAGGTGGTCGATAAATGCGGTGATTTAAGAAAACGGTCCAGTTCAATTTGTTCCGGATAAAAATGAAAACATGTAATAAACATTAAATGTGGAACAGAATACTCCCCGTCTGATGTCTAACTGATATCACTATTTCAAATATATCACACACTTGAATATCTGATTATATAAGGCCAAAGTATCACTATAAAATTAATTATACACAGTCATTCTCGATGAGAAGAATCATGTCCACAATCGGTCGTGTGTAGACGGATGCTTTTCCATTTACGATTATTCGTACTTCTGCTTTCCGGACATGTTCATCGGAACCTTTAAACGATTTTAGTATAACTCCTATTGACCATTGAGTACGGCAAAGGTTTTTGTCCTTTAAGAGAATAACGTCTCCCTTGATAAGATCACGGCGATCTTCGGTCCATTTTCGTCGTGGTTGTAGTAACGGCAGATACTCTTTCCTCCGACGGGACCAGAAAACACTGGCCAGAGCCTGTACACGTCTCCATTCGGCTAGACATAGATCCCGTTTGTCGAATTCTCCAAGCTGATCTGAAGTGAAGATGTAATCGGTCTTTTGTGTCAATTACATAGCTGGTGTTAAGATTAGCGGATTCTCTGGATCTGTTGATACTGGTACCAGAGGTCTTGAATTGATTATTGCTGAAACTTCTGCCATGAATGTATTTAGAACGTCATGCGTAAGACTCCTTCCAGCTGCGTTGATAAGCATAGAATCAAGTATTCTCCTTGCGATACCAATCATTCTTTCCCAGGCTCCACCCATGTGGGATGAATGTGGCGGATTGAAGATCCAAGTTGTACCAGAATTGTACAGAAAGTTCTTGAAGGGTCCATCTTCGACGTTGATTGAGTCAATCTTTAGATCGTCGATTGCGCCAATAAAGTTTGTTCCACGGTCGGATCGGAAAATCTTAACTTGACCTCTGATAGCGGCGAATCTTCTGACGGCGTTTATGAAGGCTGAAGAGCTCATTTCCTCGAATAGTTCGATGTGAACAGCTCTAGTCACTAAGCATGTGAAAAGAATTGCCCAACGTTTTGAGTTTGAGTATCCACCACGTGTTTTACGTGAAACAATTGTCCAAGGTCCAAATGTGTCTATTCCAACGTTGGTAAACGGAGGTGACGGTTCAAGACGGTCCTCTGGCAAATCAGACATAATTTGACACTCAGTTTTTCCTCTTAGTTTGCGACAAGTCACACATTTGTGAATGAGAGAAGAGATCAAGCGTTTAGCTCCGACGATCCAGAATCCTGCGGAACGAATCGCTCCATCTGTGAAGTGGCGACCTTGATGTTTTATCTTTTCATGGTAGTGTCGGACTAATAATATCGCTATATGATGGCGTCCAGGGACGATTAATGGTTTCTTTTCACGGAGGTTTAAGTCAGATTTGGCAATACGGCCTCCTACTCGTAACAGTCCTCGTTCGTCCAAAAACGGATTAAGGTTAGCTATCGGGCTCCGCTTATGAATTTGTTCCTGACGTTTAATGCAATCTATTTCATCTCCATAAACTTCATATTGAGCGGATATTAAGATGAAATTTTCGGCATTCAAAAAGCTTTCCGGAGAAGTCACTGGTGCTGCCTGTTTTGACCCGTGTAAGCGGGAGAAACGTTCTAAAAAGGCTATCGCTCGCACAAGTGATGTCCAGTTGGAGAATCTGTTGAATCTATCAGTTCCTATACCTTTACGCTCAGGTGTGGCAAAGGTTTTTGCAACATTAACAATTGCACGTATTTTTCCATCTTCTTCTGGGTCTATTAGCTGATATATGTTCTCAGAATTCTTCTGTTCTGAGAAAAGAAGTTGTCTTGGTCCTAATAACCATTCACTGCTATGAATTTCGTGAGCAGGTACGGACCTAGTTCCCGAATCTGCGGGATTACGGCTAGTTGGTACATAATTCCATTGATTTGGAGAGCTAAATTTTCTTATTTTCTCTACTCGATTGGCGACATAGATGAAGAACCTTCTTGTCTCGTTACTGATGTAGCCTAGGACTACTTTACTGTCTGTGTAGAATTTAACTGTGTCTATGTGTAAATCTAAATTATCCATGATGGTCTGTGTTATCTCGACTGCTAATACTGCAGCAGATAGTTCAAGGCGTGGGATAGTATGACCACTTGTTGGTGCCACTTTAGCTTTCCCAAGAATGAATCATATGTTTGGTTCACCACTACTGTCAGTCGTGCGTAGATATGCAACAGCTGCTATGGCTTTTTCTGATGCATCAGAGAAGACATGTAACTCCTTCGTGGCGGTTTTGCTGAGATATGGCACGTAGGTACGTGGAATGCGCAATGTTTCGATAGCAATTAGAGTATCTCTCCAAGATTTCCACTCATCTGCTGTCTCATCAGTGAGAGGTTGGTCCCAATCGACGGTTTCTGATACTATTTTCCTTAATAGGAGTTTCCCTTGTAAAATCACCGGAGCCAAAAATCCCAGAGGATCGTAGAGACTGTTTATCGTTGATAAAATTCCTCTCCGAGTGATCGGTTTGTTTTCTGATGATAATTGAAATAAGAAGTTATCAGTGTTTACGTCCCAGCTGAGACCAAGACTACGTTGTAGAGGTTTGGTGTCGCATTCTAAGTCTAGATCTTTAAGATTTGAAGCCAAATCACTGGCATGAAATGCAGACATAACTTCCGCACAATTAGAGGCAAACTTGTGAAGACGTAAGTTTCCATATTTTGCTAATGCTTGCTGTGTGTCCTTCATGAGCTTAACAGCTTCCTCTTTAGTAGGACATGATGCAAGACCGTCGTCGACATAGAAGTCTCTTGTGACAAAGCTAGTCACGTGACTGCCAAACTCTTGTTCTGATGCTTGAGCTGCTTTTCTGAGTCCAAGTGTAGCAACGGCAGGTGACGGACTATTTTCAAAAACATGAACTCTCATGCGGTATTCAACAAGGTTCTCTTGTAGGTCGTTGTTTTTATGCCACAAAAATCTCAGATAATTTCGGTGGTCTTTTCTTACTACAAAGCAGTGAAACATGTGTTGAACGTCTGCAGTTACAGCGACCATTTCTTTCCTGAAACGCAGCAGTACTCCCAAGAGATCATTGGTCAAGTCTGGACCTGTAAGCAAGACGCTGTTAAGTGAAACTCCGTTACATTTGGCTGAAGAATCAAACACACCTCTTATCTGATCAGGTTTCTTCGGATGATAAACACCAAACAATGGCAAATACCAGCACTCCTCAAGTTCGTGCAATGGTGGAGCAAGCTCTGCATGATTGTTGTCTAGGATCTTACTCATAAATGTAAGAAAATGTTCCCGCTTAACTGGGTTTCTATTCAGACTGGTGTCTAACATATTAGCACGATGTAGAGCTTGTTGTCTGTTGCTTGGCAACGGCTGTCTTGGCACTCGGAACGGTAACGGTGCTACCCAACTTCCTTCCGAGTCTCTCACAAATTCGTTGTCCATCTGCTTCATGAACATTGTGTCTTCATATGACATTCCAGGCTTATCATCGTCCTTTGTTTTTTCAAAGAGTGGCGATTGTAAATCTTTCTTAACGGGGTCTGTGTAGTTTTCCCGAATGTCAAATTTGCTTGTACATGGTTGAAACGTTGAAGGTTGTCCTGTAGGTAAAATGTTGGTTATTTTGACATTTAACTCGAGAGGCACATGCTGCTTGTTAATGCAGGTTTCTCCTATCACTACCCAACCAAGTTTCAATTGTTGTGCATATGGAGTTCTGGGTGGTCCTATGCGCTGATCGAGGACATGGTGTGCCTCTATAAGGTCTCTGCCAATTAAGAGAAGAATTTGGCAATTTTCATCTATTGGTGGTATGTTACCCCTAAGTTCTTTTAAATGAGGGTGATGCATTGTTACTTAAGGAGTAGGTATTTCGTCCCTATTATTGGGAATATGATCACATTCAATCAGTACAGGAAGGTCAAACTTGTCATTACCATTGATTGATTCCATGACGAAACCTCTTCCTCTTTTCCCGGAAGTGACTACTTTGCCGGAGCATGTTGATAAAGTATAGTTCTCCGGTTTATCTTTGACGTCAAAAAGATTAAAGAATTCAGGCGATGCAAGTGACCGGTTGCTTTGGTCATCAATGATGGCGTACATGCGAATAACTTTGTATTGGTTATCTTTGTGATAAACATTCACAGGAAGTATTTTAGCACAAGATTTCCCACTATATGTATCTTTGCAGATCTCAGTACAGGTAGAGTTAACTGAGGTTGCCTTAGTTTCAGCCGATTCTATAGGCTCCCCGTCGTAGGCTTGCTTAGGCGAGCTAGACTGAGAACTTGCAGGTTTCTGTGGTCTAGTGATGTGAAGTGCGGTAGTATGTTGTTTACTTCCACATTATTTACAACTTATGCTAGCATTGCAATCCCGGCTTCTATGTGTGGTAGAATCACAACACTTGTAACATACATTGTTTTCTTTTAAAAGGCCTTTGCGCTCCTCTATTGACTTAGCTCGGAACGCTCGACATTCATTTAAGGAATGCTTTGTATTGTGCAGAATACAAAGACCTTGTTTGCTGGCGTCTCCAGATTGCTGCTCAACCGCTGTTTTATGAGCACCAACTTTAGTCCTAGGGTAAGGCGTAGACCTTGGCGCAGCACCTGTTGTATTTGGTGTGGCTTTTGACCCAAAGATGAACCCAGGGTCGTTCTTTGTTTTGCTTATTTCCCTGATGTAGGCAGAGAATTCTGTGAAAGGTGGAAAGGCAACGTCATATTTGGCCTTGTATCTTGTAGCCCTTGTGGTCCACTTTTCTTGGAGTCCGTACGGTAATTTTTCAACAATAGGATTTATCCCGGACGAGGAGTCAAAATATGCTAGCAAACATCCCAGCTTGGGATTTTCCTTGTGATATTCTATTTCTGATAGAATGTCAGACAGTTCGTAGAGACGTGCGTTGTCCTTATTTGTTAAGGTAGGGAATTTTGCAAGTTTAATCTTGAGAGAGGCTTTCAACATTTCTGGAGCACCATACCGCTCGTCAAGCCTCTTCCATAATCTCTGTATACCTATGGTAGGATTATAAGCATTCGACGCTCTTATGCTAATGGCGTGTTTAGCAGACTCTGGACCGAGCCACTTGATCAGTAAATCGATCTGTTCTGAGTCAGAGACTTGTAACTCATCAGTCACGTTCTTGAAGCTTGCTTTCCAAGTATGAAAAGACTCTGCCCGATCGTTAAAGCTTGTTTATCGGGAGAAAAGCAAGTCCTTGCGTAAAAGGAATCTAGTTATCTCTGATGTAAGGTTGATTTGTTGCTGGTGTGAAACAGGGATCTCTTCTATAAAGTCTTGTTTTGTGCGTAAGACAGGGATCACTTCTTTAACACCCTGTTTTTGATGTTCAGTAGGGCTCTCATCTGAAAGGCCTAGTTTTTGTATGCCGGTTACTAATCCCAGATCTGGGATAAAGGTAACTTCCGGTGACTTATTATTGGAAGGCAAGACAGCAGATGTCTGTGACAGCAAGTTGGGTGCCACGGATGGCACGAACGCTGGTGCGTCGTGACTCAGCTCGATCTTAACAGGAATTTGTTTTTTCCTTTGAGGTTCTGTTACTTCCTTTACAACAGATGATTCAGGAAGTTTATTGACGAAATCTTGCACGCGCTGGAGCGGGTCTTCCGTTTCGTCAGGGAGATCGCTAACTGCTTGGCTGCCGTCGTCTTCCAGGATACGAGCCTCGGCTTCTGCGGCTGCAGCTTCTCTTTTTGCTTCGAGAATGTTCATAGCGGCCTTAAGTTCGGCTTTTTGTCGGACCGCACGTGCGGCTTCCTGTTCCATTTGAGTTTTCATGCGAACGGCCTCCTGTTCTTTTTTAGCTTTGATGTGCTCTTCCTCTTGTTCAATTCGAGCTTTTCTATGTGCGGCCTCTTGTTCCGCTTCGGCTTTTCTATAAGCGGCCTCTTGATTTGCACGGATAGCTTCTTGTTCCATTTCGGCCTTGATTTCTGTTTGTCTATATAGGGTCTCTTCCTGTAAAACGGCCTCCTGCTTAAGGAGGGCAGCTTCTTGCTCGGCAAAGGCTATCTTTGATCTAGCGGACTCTGCCTTGGCACGTTTTCTCCTAGCTAGGCTCGACATGTCGGAGGCGTGTGAGCTCCCACTGTGCGAGCTTTTCTTGCCCTTAGATGTCCTCGTTTTTCGTTGATTTAGCCTTTGTCAAGGTAAGGCGATGTTCGTGCAAAGCTTCAATTGCCAGGTCAACTTTAGACATTCGGATATCCGTTGATAATTTGCAGGTATCAATGTCTTGAAGGCTGTCTAATGTTTTTGTACCTTTGAGAAATTGCAAGTACTCGTCTGTGAGCCTGCGATAATTAATACAGGCTTGTACAATTTTATTTTGTGCTGTTAACAATTGCTGGAGGTCGTTAGGGGGCTTGGTTGTTTCTAATAGTCTAGATTCTAGGTTTGACCATAGGGCTTCTAAGTCGTTATAGAACTTGTCGCGTTTTTCTATAAAGGCTTCCTGTCCTCTTTCGGTAAGTTCACGTACTCGCCTAGTCTCGGCGCTTTCACCTAAGTTTGTTGTTTCAGACGGATTTTCTTCTGGTTCTTCAGTGACATCTCCCTCGGGGGGCTGAACTTCTTCGTGTTGTTCCTCGTGACTGAGATCCATGATGTAAATCAACTATTTGTAGGCAATGTTAGTTCAATGTTGTTGGTTTGTTGCACAAGCTGTGTTCGTAGTGTCAAGGTAACAGCTACGAACGATGCTCCGTTGTATTTCCTGTTCAGGAGATGTGTAGACAAGTTGTTGTCAATTTACTATGCTGAGCCGGACTCAACTAGTTTAACCAGGTGACTGCAATCGCAATCTCGATGAATATATAACGAACACAACTTGTTTGATAAATTGTAATTAATATATTCCACCAGAAAGGTTACAAGTAGTCAGTAGATTGGTAAACTGAAAGAAATAAAAATACAATATTGTACAATGTGTACAAATTAAATATGAAAGTTAAATACAAGATTATTAATCGTGTCAGAAACGAAAGTAGAATTTACAGTTCATTTCTCGGAAATAAATAACTTAGAGTTCGAATGTATTTATAAATCACTTATCTAAAAATATCGGAGTTAAACAGAATAATTTATCACAGTTTATGAATGAATCAAACGTACTTGACAGTGGTATGTCTCGATTTCCTCAGAAAGTAGAAAAGTCGTCAATTTTCCATGCGTTGAAATATTGATGCGGACGGTGTCACATAAATTAAAGGTGGTCGATAAATGCGGTAATTTAAGAAAACGGTCCAGTTCAATTTGTTCCGGATAAAAATGAAAACATGTAATAAACATTAAATGTGGAACAGAATAGTAGGGAAAGTTAAAAACGAAAGTATTGATATGTTTATCATGTAAGAGATGTTTCGAATGAAACTATTATGTAGTTAAAAGTCAAAACTTCGATATAACATGTCAAAAAGCCAATGATAAAATAATACACGTTATGTTTACTCTCTTTAAAGTTTGATAAAATATCAATACTACTTAAAAACTTATTTTAGAATTCATCCTTGTTAGCTTCGGACATTAATTTTCAATACTAAAAAATAAGATGAGGACTGTTGATATATTTTGACGTTGATCAACATCTAAAAAAATATAGTTGAAGCAGTATCTGCTTACCCTCCTGGAACACCCAAGATCACCCCATTTCCTGGTGAGGTTCGTGCTGCTTTTAGTGTGTATCCCGGATTTTGTTTTTCGCTATAGATTAATGAATTTCCTACAGCGGTAAATTACTGTTGCCTTTATAAGTCTTTATTTTTTTATGTTGAGTCCTGAGTTCTCATGTTATAATTAACACTTGATGAGACTGTTATTAAAGTGAGAGGGTTAGCGCTATAGATCCAGGTTTAATCCACTATTTTCTACATTTGAAAATGCCTGTACTAAGTCAGGAATATGACAGTTCTTGTTCATTCGTTTTTGATGCGTTTTGTTTTTTGATTTTGCCATGTGATTATGGACTTTCCAAATTGATTTTCCTCTGAGTTCAATATTTTTGTGATTTTACTTTTTCATTAAAGCGGGAGGTTTATAATGCCACAAAACCAGGTTCAACCCACCGTTTTTTCATAAAATAAACTGTACGAAATCAGGAAAATTGCCATTGTTACATTTCGGTAAGGTGGAAGTCAGTGGGTTCATCGTTTACACTCGTTAATTTTACTATTTGTCCTTCCGGTAATGTGTTACACAGTGTAACTATGACCTGTCCATCATCACCTGGACCAATGAACTGACCACATAGCTCCATGTTAGATGTGTCTATGGTTTCGCCGACGTGAACAAACATTTGTCTTAGTCGAGCAGCTACAGCTGTTAAATAAAGAATGTTAAATGTTACTTTATTGAATATTAAATTATAATGTTCACATACATCTCACATGCCAAACATAAATACAGTGAAACCTGTTTAAACCGAACCTCTCCATGACTTAAGCTTTTGTTTGGTTGTTGCCAATGTCTGGTTAAATCAGGTTCGCAACGCATACACTTTGGTATGGTGGTGCTTAAGAACATGTTTGGTTTATACGGGTTATCGGTTTTTGCAGGATACGGTTTAGTCAGGTTTCACTATATATGTGTATTATGTCTGCAAATACAGTTGACAGCAAAACATTACACAATCCTTGGTGAATTGAGAATGGAATTGGGGAATGTGTCAAAATGGCAGCAACCTGACCATAGAACAGACAACAGCCGACAGCCTTCAATGGGTCTTTAATACAGCGAGAAACTCCCATACCCAGAGGTGTCTTGCAGTCGGCAACTATACAAATATGTATACTAGTTCAGTAATAAAGGACGTCATGCTGAACTTCGAATTATACTCATAAAAATCATACAAGACTAACAGAGGCCAGAGGCTCCTGACTTGGGACATGCGCGTAATGTGGCGGTGTTAAACATGTTTTTGATATATCCCCTCCTCCTGTACCTCCAGCCAATACAGTAAACATAAATGCACATTGATACGCATAGTGAAACGCAGTTAAAGAGAAGTCCAAGTCCGAAGTCAGAAAAGAAAATAAATAAAATAAACAAAATGATAAAAATACACAATCCCTTTCGTTAGGGATTTAGTACTATACAAAAACAACTGGTTTTAGAATAAATGTGTGTTTAGTTCTGATATACCTTATAAGTGAATCAATATTGAAAACAACAGATGCAATCTTGAGAGAGGAAATAACTCAGTTTCGAGAAATAAAACAACTGACTTTAGTTGTTTGGCATATCTTTCATTAAATAAAAGCTAGCTATCTTTTTTCTAATAAAGTGCATCCGTATCGTATCCTCTAAATCAATGTTTGTCAACAAAACAGCAGAAACACTTCTAAAAGTAAACAAGACGGAATGGAGTCGATTTGGATTATTGTTCTACTAATAAATTAAAGAATAAATAAAACGGGTCGACAATACCCCAAACGATCTAAAATAACAGGTCAACAGACATCCTTTCTCAGCACAGAGATATTGAAACATGTGCTCTAGTTGACCGAATCAACTCTTTTGTGTGAATGTTTTATGTATTGGCCTAACTATGGAACGACATGTTGACATTTAGAAGGGGCATAACCGTTACTGTCAACAACAAAAATTATTAACAATTATTCTCTTTAATCTAGGTTTGAGGTGGGCGTTTGAACAGACCAACTTATAAAAAAGACGATGTGGTATGATTAACAATGAGAAAACTATCCTCAACAGACCAAAATGACACAGACATTAATAACTATGGGTCACCGTAGTCACCCTTTGGGATTTCTTAAACAAGAAGACCCCTGTGAGTGAATCAATGTTTAAGCCGAAATATGCAATGTTTAATGACCTGTCAGCCATATCGTAACTATATCCCTTAAAATTAGTTTGTTAACAGATTTTGTTAGATTTTGTGCTTTTTAAGGAATATTACTATAAAAAATGGATGTGAAATACCTGAACGTATAAGACATGTAAGATGTATGAATTTTGAATTATTATTACGAGTGATGTTCTTGTACTGATGTATTGACTAGTTTGTGATTTCAAAAACCCTGGTGTATTATTTTTCAGTAACACATACATTTCTCTCGCTAAAAATCTACGTTGTTTCATACCCGAGAAAATCTGACAATTTGAGATATAAAGACACAATAAGATGATATAAAGAAAACTTCACCATCTAAAAATTAAGACTTAACGATGGGATATGACAAAGTTATCTTTTTTATTATAAATTCAGCCTCCCGTTAATGATATACATATCAAGATCGAGGAAATGACAGTGTTCATTGACATTTGTGAGTTTTAGCTTTATTTAGAATAAAATCAACAGGATACATTTCTATAGTTTATACATTGAAGTCGTCATAATCGAGACCCAATATATCATCCAAATATATAAAAATATTGTCCAATTTTTGTATCAGATGCTTTTTCAATGGGTTTTTGCTAATGTTAGTCATAAGATGTAACTCATCACCAATACAGAAAAAGGTCAACAATAATTTGGGCACAGTAAGTCTTCATCGCAATTCCAATTACCTGACAATATACGGAATCGCAAAACAAGCAACAAATGTCATATGATAATAATTGAAGGACATTAATAGTATTAAAACATATCCACATGGATCTGTTGTGACAGTTTGTTGTTACTAAAAATGACCTAAAAGTGTTTGAAAATATGTCTCCGCATTCTGACTTTTTAAATTCTTATTTAATTAGGTGAATGTAAATAAGGCAGAGTGATATATACGGTGGAAAAATCAAAACTTTGAATAGATTTAAAATTGCCTGATATATGATCAATATATCTAATACTTCCAACAAATTTTTGACAATCCAACAAAAAATTAATTCTGCTATTTTCAAAAGCCTTACTTAAACAATTTATCATTAAGTTTTTTTTTTGTATAAAGTTAACTAGTAAATAGAATTGACAATTTAGTACTGAAACAATGGCTTGAATTCTGATTTGAAAGGTGTTTTGTGTCGCTTCGGAAGCCTGCACATAGTTGGAACTTGTTTTTCGTTGAGTTTCAACCTATCAAAAAATGATTAAGGGTATTTATTTATCCAATATATCAAAAAACTTATTTTTCGTTATAACATTAAACTATTGTTGAAATTATTGATGGCATTTGTGACAATCGTGAACTGCTGACGCT